>NC_030421.2:13017800-13317800 GCF_001660625.3 Ictalurus punctatus
GGATGAATGAAGTATGTTGAAAATAACCGTTGCCATCAAACCAGCGACAGCTACTTTGTGCTAAATCCCACACTCACATAGTGTCCTGTTTTACTGAGCATTTCAATGAACCTGCCATGTTATGGTAATCATGGGTATATGGTCATTTATTATAATATATTTAAATCCTCTGTAACAGGATAAATGTTGAAGGAATGGGATGTGTAATTGTTACAGGGCTTATTATTTGTGGATATAATTGTGTAATGCTTTAAGTAGGCATGTGCTGATATAAAAATTATTTTTTTTTGTACTATGCACTGTTTATCTGAGGGCCCAGTCATTGATTAGCATTTTAAATGAAAGACCTCAGAAGAGAGCTCTCAATCCGTGAACTTAAACTGGTAAATTAAGTTAAAAGAACAGTGTCAAATACAATTGGTTTCCTTGACCGCCATTGCGTTCAGGCCTCTGTTTAGTTTGGACATGGCATGTCAGTGTGCCGTGACATCTGTTTACACCTTGATCACTTGTGTCTTAGTTTAGACAAATTCTTGACTATTTTACTGGTATTAGCTGTTATATGGAAGAGCAAGCTCATTGACAAATACATTGAAACGTAGCAAGTTATATATGCTGCCTGTCGGGTCACGTCGGTTTCTTAAATAATAAACCATGAGAATAGCAGTCCATCATAATGCATGACAAAAAAAAACCTATTATTAAATTTGTTTCTCAGCTGTTTCTCACACAGCAAAATAAGGAACTTGGCAGATTAAGCCCGAAATTGGTTTAATGTCTGCGTGAAGCTGATTTTACTGTCGCAGGCACAAGCGTACATTGAAAAGGATAATCTTTGTTCATGAGTTGAGGTTGGTGGTCTTAGAAAGTATAATGTGCCCGGTTCACTGGCATCCGGTTTAGTGCCGGTGCGAACGAAGACAGTCGATGACTGAGGTCTGGCAGTGTCAGGAACTTTGTCATAGTCAAATGTCTTAGTGTGAGTGCTGCCGCAACACTCGTCTAAAATCTACCAAACAGGAGGACGGCATATGATTAAACAAAACTCACGGGCCTGCTACAAACACAGCAGTGGCAATGGCGAAACGTAATCAGAACATATTGGATTTAAAAGGAGCAGTTTGTTGAATTGCAGCAGCAGACAGAATGTCTCTATAATGTCTCCTCACAGTTCTATCATGACCGGAAGAAAAAAGGGATGCGGCGTGGAAAGAAAGAGGATAAATTACGGCCTTCAGATGCGTAGCTAGATAATTAACATGCCAAAGGTCTGTTCATAGAGTTTATTTACTATTATGACAAGATGTATGGCAGAACAGAGTAGCTACCTTTATCAGAACGCATGTTCTCACCCGGTGTGTTCTTATTAGGATCATCTCGTACAGTGTGACAAGTAATAACCTCTGGATTCACACAGTGTAAAACCGGCTTAAGCAGTACCTAGCTATTAGTACCGACTGTATTTAAATGTTCAGTCATATCATGTATGGTGGATTAGGGGTTGCACAACAGTTTCGTTTTTCTTTCTTTTCAGCAAAGAACACATCAATCCGAACTTCAATAAACAGACACGCAGGCTACAAATTAATACACTTTTAATGATTAAATTAAGTAAAACGGTGCAATACATGTGAAAAATAAAAACTCTAGCATATTAAAACCACAATTCAGAAAAAGGGGACAGTATGGAAAAAGTATGCACAAAAAAAAGAGTAATTTCTAAAATTCTATTCTATTCACCCTTTATTATATTGAAAACACATTTATTTGATGTTTTACTTTTAATTTAATTTATTTTTGAAATAATGCACATTTCAAATCTGATGACTGCAACACAAGCCAAAAAAGTTGGGACACTGGACTGTTTACCACTGTGTAACCACCTTTTCTTTTAATAACTCTTGTTAAGTGTTTGGGCGCTGAGTGAAGACACCAGATGGTTAAGTTTAGCAAGCAAAATTTACCCCCACTCATAATAATGCGTTGCTTCTACTGCACAATTGTACGGGGCCTTCGCTGCCTTATTTTGTACTTCTAATGTGCCACACGTTCACAATCGGAGACGGGTCAGTAATGCAGGCAGGCCACGCTAGCACCCGCACTCTCTGCTTACGCAACCATGCGCTTGTAATCCGGCAGAATGTGGTTTGGCTTTGTCCTGCTCTGGATGGCAGCATATGTTGCTCCAAAATGTGTACATATCTTTCTGCATTAATGGTGTCCTCACAGAATTTGCAAGTTACCCATGCCATGGGCACTGACATGCCCCCATGCCATGACAGATGCTGGCTTTTGGACCTCACACTGATAACAGCTTGTATGGTCCTTTTCCTCTTTGGCCTGGAGAACATGACTGCTGTTTTGTCCAAAAACTATTTGAAATGTTGACTCATCGGACCACAAAACACGATTACACTGTGCTACTGTCCATCTCAGATGAGACTGAGCCCAGAGAAATCGGCGCCGCTTCTGGACAGTGTTGATATATGGCTTCGCATAGTAAAGCCGTAACTTGTATCTGTGGATGCAGCGGTGAACAGTGTTGAGTGACACAGGTTTAGCAAAGTATTCCCAAGCCCATGTCAGGATATCCATTACAGGCTCATTACAGTTTTTAAGACAGTGACATCTGAGATCACACACATTGAGAAGTGGTTTTCAGTCTTGTCCTTTACTCACAGAAATTTGATGACTGGATTCCTTGAATTTTTTAATTATATTGTGCAGTGTAGAAGATGAAATGCCCAAAATCCTACTGATTTGTCTTTGGGGAATGTTGTTCTCAAAGTGTTGGATTATTCACTGACGCATCTGTTGGCAGATTAGCGAGCCTCAACCCATCGTTGCTCATGAAGGACTAGGCCTTTTCTGGAGGCTCCTTATATACTATGATTAGACGTTTGCCTCACCTGTTTCACATCAGCTTCTTATTTCAACTTGTCACATCGCTATTAGTCCTAAATTACCCCTGTCCCAACTTTTTTGTAACGTGTTGCATGCAACAATTTCAAAATGAACATTTATCTTAAAAAAAAAAAAGATGCTGTTGATTAGGTAAACAATCAGAAACCTTGTCTTTATATGTTTATTTATTTATTTTTTTAAATACAAGTCAAGGTAAATTTTCAAATAAATCCTCTTTGTTTTTATTTATTTGTTTTCCATTTTGTCCCAGTTTTTTCGGAATGGTGGTTGTACACTAAGAACGTACCAGTTCTTGAAATGCACTCGTGGTTGGCTCAATGGCTTAGCTGAAATCAACTCTGACAGTGAGTTGCATGAGTGGATTAGAATCTTTGAGCTGGCGTGCCCCACTGATCCGACTCTGAACTAGCTGAGTGGGATTGGATAGTGACATGCAACCCGCTGCTGCATACACAACACTGATCACGACTGACCTCGCAATGCAAGGATTTTATTTAGCTTTAAAGGACAACAGAAATAACGACAGGATGAGTTCCTTCCATCGCCCAACTACTTAATAGCTCCCCACAGTGGTAACTACTATACTATGTATCAGTGGACTAGTCGACTAGTCTGTGCGACCCCATGGTGAAAATTAGGGTATCATTGATTGATTGAATGATTATCAGCACATGCCTAGTTATCAGTTCAGCTAGCCCACTACTGTTCAGCCTCTAGGCTTAATATAAGTGTATGCATTAGTATTTTTGGAGAATGTTCTTGCATTTGAACTGGAGCCATTTTTGATGCTAATGCACTTTCTGTTGCAGGATTTGAAATAACTATTGAGCATCCTCATACTGATGTTGTGAAATGTTCCCAACTAGTGCGAGGTAGAGACTTTGTTCCTTAACCCCTTTTATAACGGTCTCTACACCATCCCCATAAATGATAGCTCTAAACATACAGACAGTGTTTGTGTGACAAACCATTTGACCTTTTGAGCTAAGCATGAAGTACAGTACAAGGAGAGGTAATCCCGGTGTAGTAAAGCGAACATTCAGCTCTTGTTAGACTCGCAGCTCAAGTTTGGAATCTTACACATTGTCTTTTCTTTCCCCTCCACAGCAAGCAAGGATCTGGCACAGACTTCCTATTTCATGGCTACCAACAGGTTGTTATCCTGAACCTCATTTGTTGCACTGTGACTGCACACTATAGCTTCCTTTACTGCAGGTTCCCCTCAAAGTGTCCGACACCCTCAATGCGCCGGTGGCTTCTGGGACGCCTCTTCCCTCTTGTTAACTGGGGGAAGGCTCCAGGCAGTACCGGCCCCGGTCGCAGTGCGGTGTATTGTACGAGGGATCACTGTTGGCACAGAGGGGTCAAATGCACAATGCGAAGTGTAGTGGTGCTCTTGAACCTCACGTTTGCTTGGTTACAGAAGTGCATTTGTCTAAAAAAAGACACTTTGGTAGCCTGAATAGCAGCTAAAGATTACACAGATGTAAACATTTCATAGAAGGCCTCAAGGTAAGTCACCAGACCCCTTAAAATTTTTTTTTTTTTACTTTTTAAAACTTTTTTTTTTTTGGTCATCAGCTTGATCATTTGCCTGATACTTCTTATACATGCAGTGTTTATACATGTTTTTACTATTTGTTTACTTTTCTTTGCTCTTAATTGTTGCTTAATTTAGAAAACTCATTAAGGACCTGTTTTAAGAATCAAATTACGACTAAAAAATAAATCTAAATGTGTTTTGAATTGCATCCATGATTGGGTTCAACCAAATCTGCCTGATTCACATCATATCCCAGATTAAAAAGGTGAAGTGAAAAGGTCCTCAACGGGTTAATCATAGAGCATCCTGAGTGAAATGTTTGTGTTTCATTTACCTTTCAGGGACATGATTTATTTATTTATTTATTTTTATTTATACAAGGCTTTTACTAATGATCCAGATTTGTAGTCAGTATGTTTGTATTATTTCGGGTTATTTCTATCTCTGATTAAAATCACACAATGTTTGGATGCGGGACAAATTCTTAATACTATCCCATTTGAAATGTTTTGCTTTAAGTACCGGTCAGGAAAAAAATCTAAATGAATTTATAATAGATTGAAGGTGAAGCTATCTGGATTTAAGCATGTGTTGAAATAGATTTTTTGTACAAAGGCTATCATAATATTACATTAAAAAACTACAGCTTTTAAGGTAAACAGACTTTATCCTAAAAATTACCATATTGGACTTCTGTGCACTTGACATTTAGTTCATTTGCTCACTGCAAAGCTTTCTGAATTAAGACTAGCTTATTTTATTTTTTTCCCTAAAGTGGTCCGAACAAAAAGAATATGAAGCATCTGTATAAATGCTTTTCTTTCCCGGGTCAGCTTCGGGCATTTAGCCATAATGAGGATAAGTATCGTAAATAGAACAAGTTTGTGTTCTCAGGGTAGAAAATTCAGAATATTATTAAAGCTTTTGATAAATAAATATATTATGTAAAATAATCTTGCCATCCAATGTGCCAAATATTTGAATCATTTGAATTAATGTACTTAAAGCAGAGTTGTACTGCAGTTATAAGGGGGGTGTGGACATTCATGCAGACCAGCTTCACCTCATTTGCAAAGAATTTAGGTGAACTTATGGTCTAATACTTATTGTGGACTTTTCTGCACACGAGCCTCAGAATCTTAAAGGTTGCAGGTCGATTGGCTATTCGTACTTCAGCCTATGTGCGCATACATACACTAGCAGAGACCAACAACTTTCGTACACTGATTAACCAAACCTCTCGGAGCAAGACATAGTCACTCAATTGAAAACTTGGTGATTAGTTAAGTTCTGAAGTTGACCGAATTGTTTTACGATACCACAGCGTCATGGTGTCACTACATATCTTTAATTTTGTTTGCAAATTTTCTTAACAAAAACCAAGAACATTTTGTTGCCTTATGGCACTGACATCTTTTTAAAGTTTTTCTTGTGCGATTATTATTATTATTATTATTATTATTATTATTATTATTATTATTATTATTACTACTATTATTATTATTATTATTATTATTATTATTATCGCATGCTTACTGGGATTATTCATCGTTCCACTATAGAGCTGGGGCGTGAGAAGGTTCATACAGTATACAACAATGGAAAGAGTAAAGTATGATTGTGATTTCCTCACGCCACAGACACATTAAATAGAGATCATTTGTAACTGGATTCGAAGATCATCCTTACAGCCACAATTGTTTGTGCATCTGCTTTTCTAATCTATGGCTCCTAGGGTGTATCAGTGATGGGTTTTTTTTTATTTTTAATAATTCTAGAAAAAAGAAGAGTTCTTAAAAAATAATAATAAATAAAATTGGGAATGCATAAAGGTTTGACAGATCCACTAGTCCCATTTCCAAACATTGATCTTGTTTACTAGCACAGGGTTACCATCCAACTTTTACCATGACTTTTAAGTCTGAGTACTAGATTTGCATTTTGAGCAGTGTGAACTACACTACATTAAAATCCAGCATTATCTATGGAGCAGGAGTTCAGTGTATGTGCCTGACATGTTTTCGGATGTATCCGGTGTGTTTATGGTTTTTAGATGGTGGTGGAGGTACATTAACAGAAATTTATTGAAAAATACTTTGCCCTTTATGGTAAATATATGGATGGTAACTATAATGTGCTTCTTAGCACCTTCTCTAACGTGAACATTTTTGCCCCTTTCAGGAGAATAATTGCATGGCTTTTAGAAAGACATGAATGTCTAGTATATTTAATGCTGTGATGTGTGCACTTGGTTTTATGTTGCAGAGCCATTGTTTATTGTACAGCATTGTCACTGACTTTAAACCCCATGGGTTTTGGGTACCAGATAGGGCTGAGTGATCAGATGATGCAGTTGAATATCAGTGATGCCTAACATCCTTGACAGATAATAATATTGCTCATTTTACAAACAGATAGAAAGTTGAAGAGAGGCATAACTTGTAACAGATTGTGAAACCTGCTGATATTACCCAAATAATTGTATTACTTGCATTTTTAATTTCTCCTACAAAGCAGAAACCTAAAAGCATCTTACTAAAATACTTTGGATTATGAGTGTAGTAACTGGTGTAGGTTGCAACTAAATTAGTGAAGATCTTTTATATCTTATTTGTTATGATTATAGTAGGATATTGCCCAGCCCTTAGATCAGATAATCTCAATCTAGTGTTTAATAATCCGTGATATAAATCAGTCCAGCTTTACTACTGTTCTTTTCTATAAACACTTTGAACTCCCTAATTATCCACCGTGCCCTGTAGATTTAGCTTTTTGTTTGGATAAAGCAACCTATTACTTGCATAATGACTGAGGTGTTTAGAGTGCCTTCACTTTTCAACTTGGATGTTTACAGATGTGTAAATGTATTAAAGAGCCTCTGTGTTGCCTGTGGCTAATGAAGGTCTGCTCTCTTTCTGTTTTCCTCCTCTTCTCCACACAGCCTCCATCTCACCACGTTCTGCCTGCAGTACAGGCCCACGGTCATTGCTTGTGTGTGCATTCACCTAGCCTGCAAGTGGTCTAACTGGGAAATCCCTGTGTCTACTGATGGCAAACACTGGTGGGAGTATGTGGACAATTCAGTCACACTTGAGCTACTAGATGGTGAGTGGATCAGTTTATAATGACCACATCATGCGAGATGTGTGCATACAGCGAAGCTGAGCTGTAATATCTGCTCTTGCAGAATTGACACACGAGTTTCTTCAGATTTTGGAGAAGACTCCCAGTAAGTTAAAGAGGATTCGAAACTGGCGGGTAATTAATTCTGTGTGTATAGTATTCATTTAGTAATGATTTGTGTATATACTTTTAAGTAGCGTTTTTAAAACTGTTTTTGTTTTCCTCTCAGGCAACACAAGCTGCCAAGAAACCGAAAACAGACGGCCCGTCATCAGAGAGCAGCTCTTTTCCCGACTCCTCGTTAGGCCAGGACCACTCGATGGTAGACGCCGTTTCTGCGAACGCAACCTTTTCCAAACCTTCAACGTCATTTCCTATTTCCAGTGGGCTTCCATTGGACCATATTGCCAGCACTGTGCAAGGCACTTCATACACTTTCACAGCCCCCAGTGACTGGCCTCAAGACCAAGCACGCACAGACTCGTACATTCTCAAACAGCTTCCACTGCACCCGCACCGGCCTGACAAAAGCGCCGAGTTCACCACTGTCAAACATGAACACAAGGCCAACAAACACCAATCTTCTGTGTTACCTCCTCTGGCCACGTCTCAGCCGCAGAAAATGTCCTTGGAGAAGTACAAGGAGAAGCACGCGGCCGAAATAGCGGCACAGAAACGCAGGCAAGAGCAGCCAAGCGTGGAATCCGAGGCCAGAGAATCATATGGGAGCTCCAGCCAGGTGGAGCACCGAAAGCCACAGCAGCCTTATGCTCACGGGCAGCAGGGCTCGAGCAGCAGCAGCACCTCTACCAGCTCGCCGCTAAAGATGAAACTGCCCTTAACAGGCCAGGAAAAGGTCCAAGGGGACAAACGGGAGAAGGGGAGCTCGCTAAAGCTTCGACTTCCAGTCCAGGCTGAGAAAAGTGGAGCAAGTAAGGAGGAGCTGAAGATGAAGATCAAGGTTTCCTCAGAGCGCCACAGCTCGTCTGATGAAGGAGCAAGCAAAAGCAAGCATTCCAGTCCACTGGTGAGCAAGGAAAAGCATCGGCACCACCATAAACATGGCCACTCCAACCCACACTCGCACAGCGGCAGTGGATCTGCCCTCAGGAGTCCCATGACCCTTGGCGGTGAGGGGGCCAGCACAGTCCAGGGCCCGAGCTCTTCGCGTAAGAGGCCACACGCCGACGGCAGCCATAATCACCACTCAAAAAAGAACAAAAGCTCCAAGCCAGCCGCAGGTAGTTCCTCTCCTCTTTCCTCTGTACAGCAGTGTGTCTCATCTCGCAGCTGTGTTCTTAACCCCCTTCCCTTCCCCCCCGTCACACAGCAGGTGGGCTTCGGCCGTCTCAGCACGGTGCTGAAAGCGGACAAGGAGTCAGCGGAGAGCCGTGGTCCTGAGGGCACTAATGGCCCACGCGCACACTACAAGGACCCGTGCAACATGCTTGAATCTTGAATTACTCTTAAGTGCCCACGGAATGACCTTGTGAGCCGGTAGAGAAGGAACTTAAGGTTCATCCTTGAGAGAAAATAAAAAAAATAATGTGACAGCAAGATTAAGAGTGAAAAATATATACTTCCTGATCTTGTGATTTTCTTCGCAGCTCGGTTGCGTGCGGCCATATTCCATATGTGTAATTGCTGCTTTGTGTTCCATATTTCCAAATGGATCTCTGCGTGTGTGTGTGTGTGTGCGCGTGGTATGGGGCCATCTTGCTGCAAATAAGTTTCTCCACAGGATAAAATTAAGAATACTGTAAGGCAAGAAAGGTGCAATTTTTCTCCCTGCTTTATAATTTAAATAATACTAGCCGTAGGACATTGAAGAATTCCTGCCCCCTCATGATCTGACACACGTCTTCGAATTTGTTTGGACGTGGTCAGTATTGAGGAGTTAAAATGACTGATTTTTTTTAAGTTGCATAGTTGTAAACGTGCTAGCTTTATGTTGTTTTCTTTTTAATACCTTGTTTGTACGATGTGCATGTTTCAGCCATCAAAGGGATAAAGTAGAGCGCTGTTTACAGAGAGTGGAGATAAATGTACATACATTTTTGTATGTTTGAAAAAAGAAAAAAAAGCTATACTATAAATACTCAGGTTTGGTGCTGCTTGTATTCCTATATATTGGAGAAGTTTGTGAATTGCTATAAGAATCAGACCTTGTTGATTCTAATTGCAGCATTTCTCGACATGAGAGCCTCTATTGTGCATGGCTGTCAGAAGAGGGCACAGTCCAGCACCGTGCTAGGAAATCCACCAATCACCTGGCATGTTGTCTGAGGCTGTGCAGTTTGTAATTAATAAAAAATTTTTTGTGACCTCCAAGATGAACTTAAGCTGGATGCCAAAGGCTGTGCCTCAGAAAAAAAGAGAAATAAATATCAAATAAGGACAAGTATAGTACTATGAAGTTTACATAACCTTTGCTGTGAAGTGCATTAAAAACCTTTCTTGGCTTGACTCTGTAGCCTACTTGTACAAAGCTGTAAATCAATAACAAATATGTTTGAATAATTAACGTTGGATAAGAGCTGACCAGACCTGTTTGATCAGTGTTCAGTCTTTCAGTGATCTGTTTCTTCCATAGATCTTTTTTTTTTTTTCTTTTCGGTATGTGCATTCAGATTTTTTTTCTGTGTGCAGCAAGCAATTTGTGAAGTATTTTACTTTGTCACTGAAATACAGATGATTGAGCAAGGCAAGTGCAAATCTTCACATTTAGATTATTTTGTTCCCATCCTCATTTCATTTAGACTCGCAACAATAAATCACATGGTTTCCACTACATTAACCTCAGCCTCTGTCTTTGATTTCAATGAGTTTCTTGCATGGCTTTACTCGGTCATGTGGGATTTGAGAGAAGTTGTGATGGATACTCGGTTATGAATTCTGTGAATGCTCTGCGGGTTAGTAATCGCAACTTTATTTTGGTCATTTTGTGAAAAAGCAATATTGTATTCTATAGTTCAGGCAAGCCCGTAAGATTCATTGTAAGATTTTAGCATGCAGACACTTTCTAGAAGATCATGTGTGTAACAATCGACTGTTTACATTAATTTAGTCTAAAAGCAGAAGATGAGAAACTGTCCTACATGACCACCAGCATTAACATAGATTCACATGGTAAACTTGAATCTAGTCAAACCACGTTGGCACACATTAGAGATTTTCCTCTTACGAAGACTTTTTCTGATGAACTTAATGGTGAACATTTGAAGGCTTGCTACTCGTAGACTGGCGGAGATGATGGACAAAAGGATGCCTTAATAAATCTGCTGCGGATGGTCTCTGTTTCTTGTCACTGCAAAGAACAGAAAAAGAAGGGATCGTTTATTTATTTATTTATTTTAAATCCTCAATTCTTCAATCTGTTGTCTTGATTAGAGGAAGATTTTTACCGTCTGTTACATGTTAATGTAATGCTGTTGTCATGTTTGTTCATTTATAGTGCTGCTTCCGTTCGCAACTGTATAGCTTTAGATCCTGTATAACATTACCGCGCTGATCAGATGTGTTTTGAAAGAGTGTTGCTTCTTATGCAGTGCATTTATATTTTAAAGTGCATTCTTCTACTGTTTTAGAACATGCACAGAAGATAGATGAATACAAATCACTTACTTGATCAAGCATGCTTGCACAAACTCTTTAGCTTCTTCAGAGAAGTCATCAGGTAGTGATGGCATTAAACCCTTTTGGGCCCCAATATAGAAGAGAGCTGCCATCTTGCCCATATGTGCCAGTGGTGGCTTTCCTGTGGCCATCTCAAAGACTGTACACCCAATGCTCCAGATATCTGATTTCTTACCATGGCCAGTCTCATTGATCACTTCAGGAGCCATCCAGTAGGGCGTACCGTGCACAGACTTTAAGAAATCACTACGGCTTCCGCTGTGCGTCAAGCAATTAAGGCGACGTGCACAGCCAAAATCAATCAGTTTGATGATGCCACTGGGCATAAGCATAATGTTGTTCCCTTTCAAGTCCCTGTGGATTACTCTGTTGTCATGAAGGTAAACCACACCTTCTAAGATCTGGTGGGTGTAGAGGGCAAACACCTTCTCAGGTAAGGGACCAAAGCGATTGAGGATGTTGGAGATTGAGCCTCCTGGGATGTATTCCATGAAAATGCTGACTATGTTGCCGGAAAGAGCTGTGCCCAGGAACCCCACTATGTTTTGGTGATGAATGTTTTTCAGAAGGTCTACCTCTCTCTCCAGCCGATCATACTCTTTCTCTGCTGTCTTTGAATTAGAGACATCCAGCGTCACCTGCTTGACCGCAATCAACTGGCCTTGACTCGTGAGTCCGCAGTACACCTGCAATCATCAGTGAATGGTCATGGTGGAATTACGTTTCACCTATCTACTATTTTGTATATTCAATGCGATGGTTAGTTAAATTATTATTATTTTATTATTATTTATTTATTTATTTATTTTTTACTGTTTGACTGTAGCTACTTACAGTTCCATAGGCCCCTCTGCCTAGAATTTCTCCTTTGGTCCATGTGATTGTGTCGTCTACACCGGACCTCTCCATACAAAGCAGATTGTCCAAAGGAGTAACCTGTGAGAGCATATAGAAAAGGCATTCCTCTTTTAACAAAGAATTACATGAATCATATTAATTTAATTTGCCTTGTCATAGTTTGTGTGTGTGTGTGTGTGTGTGTGTGTGTGTGTGTGTGTGTACCTCACTAAAAATTTCCTTGAATTTTGATGGAGCATCATTTGTCATTTCTGGGTTGTCAGGCTTTAGAGTCTCCACCTCTCTTTCTTCCAGCGAAATTAATTCTTCTGCCAAACGTTTCAGCAAATCATCCGTAACAGGCCCCTCGCCCGCTTCATCTAAAAACCTCTGGTATACAGGTGACTTTGTGCTGTCAGTTGTCCACGTATTGATCAAGGGTTGTGCTGGGAGCTGAACTGCAACAGAGTTCTCAATTTCATTTGAGATTGCATCCCTTTTATTATTGTTACGATCTCCTGTTTTTAGTTGTAAGAATTGCATGCTAAGATAGGGTGTTCTGTGTGACTGAAATGAGCTGGATAAAACTTGCTGATTAGGGAAGGCTATCCTTATATCTGTATCTGAAGGAACTTCTCTGATCATTGACAGCACAGGACTACATTCAGTCTGTAATCTTACGTCTGAGTCATGCCTCTCATCTTCCTCAGTGGTGAGAAGTTCATGCTTCCTTACCTGTTTGTTTCCCTCAGTGCCAGGAATTACACTGGCATTATTCTGTTTTGAATCAATAGCTTGATCGTGGCTTTGTCGCTCAGGTGGTTGGATTTCCTTCTTCTTGCGTTGTTTACCTTTAGAAGTCGTGCATTTCTGTTTCCTCCTGTTACCTTCCACAGGTTTTTGAGCTTTCTGTTGTCTACTTAGTTGTCTCTTAAATTGAGCGGCAGACTGAACCTGCTTGGGCCTGTCTACAGAAGTGCCTGCTCTAAGGTTTTCGTATATTGGGGTGGCAAACATTTCAAAAATAGCTGGTCCTTCATCTGCCTGACGGATTTCCAGAAACATGTCCCTATAACTGACGTAGTCCGGAGATGATTTTGTTCTTTGTGTCCCTAAAATTCCCGACCTTTTAGCTTGCCTTGTTGTCTTCTTTGTGTCCCGATTGAGAAGTTGCTTTTGACTTTGGGGTTTATTTGATATCTTTTTTGTCCCACTCAGCCTTCCTACTTGATGCGGAGACTCTAGAGTCCTCCTGTTCAAGGGCGCATCCTTGAGATTGGGACCAAGTTTTATAGGTGATGTCTTTGGCCAGTCCAATTTTTTGCTGGTATCCTCACTAATAACGTTACCTATGAGTCCCATTTCGTTAATTATAACTTGTGATGATTGATCCCTTCTATTCCTTTTGGGCTTATCGTAGTCCTGTCTTGCATTTATTTGGTCCAAGATGTTAATTGTTTGGCTAGTATGAGAAGATCTGCATTGTATTTCCTCAGCTCTAGACGTCCTACTGGCTTTGCTGGTTTCAACTGGAGTGGGATGTATCGCGATATTTACAGGAGAGACATGGTGTTGCTCAAAAGAGCTGTTGTGTCCATCTCCAGGTGCAGGTCTGGTGTCTGTAACCGTGTCTTTAGGTTCATCATGTTCATTTGAGAGAGACCTTATTAATTCCACAATTTTGTTCATTTTCGGAATGTCCGCTGTGTGTATTGTCCTATTCTCCTCACACACATCCAGAGCTTCAGTTTTTTGTTGTGTGTCTAAAATCCTCTCAAAAGGTTTCACTATTTTGGAAGATTCTTTCACAGAGTTCCTCGTCATCTGTGCCTCAAGCTTTTGACTCCTCGTGAGTTTAGATTTCGTAGCCACGGGTTTATTTGAATTAATGTGTTCTGTAATCCCAGAATGTATAGGTTGTTGAGCAGATGAAGGGGGCATTAAGTCGATATGTGGTTCTCTCTGTATGGTCCCAAACATCTGCGCTGTGTCCTGAGGGTTGTTTTCTTCCTCTTCATCCAGAGAACTTTGACTGCTATAGCTGCTCTCCTCACTGCCCCTTCCTGTGCCTCTTGATCCTCTGGAGCTCAGTCTGGAGAACCTCTCTCTCTTTACTTTGGAGCCAATAGATAAGAGGCTGGTCGGCCTTGGTAACAGCGGACACTGGCAGTTTGAAAGCACGTGCCTGTCCCGGTACTGTTGGTCAAGTGGAGCCAAATGTTTTGGAGTGCGTGAGCATGAAATAGGGAGTGGATCCTGAATTGTAAAATATATAAAAGGTAAGTTTCCAGGAAAAAAACTAATTTCAGAGGTATTAATTGCAAGACCAGTAGGAAGTATCTTACCTTTTTTTCATGTTCATCACTGGTACTTAGCCCTGTAATTCGTCAAACAATTCATTGTTAATATGCATCTACTACTTCAGTTACAATGATCATTTCTGACAGCACTTACTGTTGTGTATATTGGTCCGTACTTGTAGTAGAAAGCTTGCATCAAGGAGGGCCAGGCTTGGCGCAGACTGGCTAAGCTGAGAGAAATGTGGTACTAGAGGAGTCTCGAGAATGGCTTTGGTTTTCTCTGTGAGCCTTGGAGGTATAGGTACTAAGGATGTTTTCATTAGAACATCACAGGTGGGATACAGGATGCCAAATTTGGTCCAACATTTATTCCTGTCCCTCAGGCTCGGTAATGTTGTCCACCTAGGGAAAACGGGACATTTTGTATTGTATTCTAAATCAAAGACACTTTGAAAATGCATAACACTATTTCTCTATGTCCTCCCTCCTTGTTCTGGGATAATGGGATGACCTGGAACCATGGTCTTACGCTGACAGCTGATTGAACCTGTAACAGTATTCCTCTGTACAGTCTTTGTGTAAAAGTCAGACCAAGACACTTGAATCTGCATGGGACAAGAAGGCTCCCCCGCACCCCCAAAGCATATATTGGGTCTGTGCGCACAGGTGCAGCTCTTTAAATGCTATTTGTCCTACTGTGTAATTGTTTGTTCACCACCAGATGGCTAATTTTGATTATTTGAATGCTAATTATATTAGTGCCTATGTGCTCAGCTGGCTCACCCAGTTTCCTTGCTGTTCATCTTGGGCTCCATGGCACTTTGCAAGCACAAGGCAATGATCTTATCTGTGGACACATTGAATGTCAAGTCACACCGGCTCAAGCAGTAAATCTTCTCCATGCCAGCGGCGCTAGTATTTTGATAAGACTCTGCCAAAATACTACTAACCCTTTACTGAGAATAAACTTACACATCCATTGTTGGTGCAGGTTAGATAAGCATCTTTGTAAGACTTTGCAATACTAATTAAGTCATAGTAATCATATTTATTAATGGGATGACAATAAAACCTTACCCCTGCCTCCTCCTTGACAGCTGTTAATATCTTGAGAAAATAAAAAATAAAAAATCTAGTATTTCCCAAGTTCTTTTCATTAATAGGAATTGTTTTCCTTATACAAGCTTGGTGTCTTCAAATGTTGGACTTTGTTGTATGGGTCCATACTCTGAGATCATTTGGCTGTTTTGTGTTAAGTGACTCTGCTTCGTCAGACCCACCCCTTCCATTGTCACCATTGCTTTGTGGGATGGGCTGGGCTTGTGAGTATCGATGTGTGTTGACAAGGGCCGGCTGGTGTGTTTAATGCAGCAGAGAGAGCCGCCTCAGGGGGTGGTTGGGAAAAACAGAGGACAGAGAGCTACTGTATTTCTGTAAATGCTCCGCAGGTGGAGCTTTGGCATGTTGTCTTTTTGGCTCTCGAAGGGATACGGGGATTGTTTTGAAACAACGCTAACTCACCTTGATGGAAGTTTTCGTGGTTTTCTTGGACAGCAATATATGCATATGGTTCCTTTACATCCTGCCAACAAGAGAAATTAAACATTTTTCTCTGTTCTTAGCATCTTTATAGCACCTTTGTGTTAGGCCAAGTGGTATGAACATTTGGTAAACACTACACACAAGTACACATTGACCCATCCTGACTGAATGCAGATGAGGCTTTTGCCTCATTTTGGTGCCTCCTTTTCAGTGCTAAGTCTACGGAACTATTCTATCAAAATATTAACCACGATATTCAGTGGGAACCGTTACTGTGAATCTGATCAATTTGCCATGATGGACTGTGTCCCAAATGTAAGCTTTTGAGATATATATAATTCCTAACTAATGTCAAGGGCCGTTGGCACATATAATGTCTGTACATAGTGCACCATGAAGATTAGTCATTGGAAAAGAGTGTCATTTAGTAGCTAGAAAAAAATGTATGGCTTCCTGGCTAATCATATGTTATACAAGTCATATCTTTATGAACACTGAAAATAACATTACATTTACAAGGTTACATTTTTTACAGTACTTCTAGCCTGCAACAGTTTTAAATCTACTGTGTGCTCAGTGCATTGTGTAAGTCATTTTGTAACTAAGATTCAACATTTCTGTTTTGTTTGCATTTGATTAATGGTATAAAATGAAATGTATATAAATTAACTTTGAGTGGGAATTCAAATATACATACATTATATGGCCAAAAGTTTGTCGACACCTATGTGGTTCTTCACCAAACTTTTGCCACAAAGTTGTTGGCACACAATTGTAATTGTCATTGTATGCTCTAGCATTGTACTTTCCATTCACTGGAAACCTGTTCCAGCATGACCATGCCCCTTTGCAAGAAACGAGCACCTTGAAGACATGGTTTGTAGATGTTGGTGTGGAAGGTCTTCGGTGCTTCTCATTTCCTATTTGTGCATTCTAATTTCCTTTCTTCGCTTCCATTCCTTGCGTCTTGGATTCACCCCGTTTGAATGCGAGGGAAGGATGCAAGGATGAGATGCGAGGAGAGAAGAGATGGAATGGAAGTCAAATGGAATTTCCTCGCTCTCTCAAGCGTCACTTCAAACCTACGTCAATTAATGTTGACTGTGCTCAGCTGGATTACCTCATTGTGCTTCAGGGATCTGCAGTTATGTTGTTGGAGCTTGTCTGGGTTATTCCGCAATGAATCAATGAACAATACATACTTTATTGCATCTTTTGTGCAGCTTTGCATATCCAAACATGCAAGGATCGATTAATTACAATACTCAATGTAAGCATATTATTAGTTAATTATTTTTCTCACAAAATTCCATCACATCATCAAAGGACTTTTTGTTTGAGATTGTGGCAGATGTAAAAGGAGGAGGGGAATTTATACGTGTGTCAGGTTTTTTTTTTGTCAAGAAACACTTCCGCATAGGGTGCACCTGTGTATCCTCACTCCTAGGTCCTCTGGAAGCTTCCTCATTCCTCGCTCCTCGCGGTGCAATTAGAGAATCGATATGTCCTTCACGATGGCTTACTTCGATCTATTTTGGGTCATGTACTGGAGGATGGAGAAGCGAGGAAACGAGGAAGCATCAATTTGAGTATTGAGAAGCACCCCTTGAGTGACCTGCAGAGACTTGACCTCAAACCCATTAAACGCCTTAGGGATGAACTGGAACTCCCCAGGTCTTCTCACCCACCATCTGTCCAACCTCATCCTTGTGCTGTTGTGGCCTGAATGACCTCAAATCCCCTCAGACACATTCCAAAATCTAGGGGAATACTTTCTCAGAATGGGAACGCTGACTCCATATTAATGACCATGGCCTTAGAATGGGATGTTCAACAAGCATCTCTGGTTGTGATGGTTAGGTGTCCACAAACATTTGGCAATATAGTGTATACACTCAACACTTTAATAAAAAAAAAAAATGTATGTATATATGTATGTATATTCTCTAGGCTGTCTCCTGGCCAATCTTTCAAGTTTGGCAGCCATGACTCTTGAAAAGATCTGAAGAAGATTGTCTATCTGGCTGTTTAATAAGAACCCTAACTAGACATTAATTGTAGATGTTGTCAGGGCAACATTCTGCCTTGAAAACGTTACCCAACATATAGTAAGGGTTGATGGAATCAGTTGTCACCTTTATAAAAGAATACTAGAAATTTGTTGTGGCCATTAAGTGTCTTACTCTCTCGTTGGCCAAAGTCGAGAACATGTGTGGAGAAGAGAGGCTGTAGGAATGTTCTGCAGGAAAATGAAACTCTGGCCCCAGATGTGTAGGCACTGTTTAAAAAAACAAACACACAATGCAAATGATAGCATGAGTCAGCAAGCGAACCTCCTAAATAAGTTTTTACAGGAATGAGAAAGGTAGAACTGAGAATAACTTAAAATTCTGCTATATTAGCGTCTTTTGGATAGAAGCTAATCTCACCTGACTGAGTTTGATGCTCCAAAATGATCTGGAGCAGCTGATCTTTCACTGAGCTCTTGATCTGAGAGACATAGGTAAGAACGGTGCAGCTCTTTTGGTCTTGGATGTCCATGTTTCTAAAGAACAGATGATTGAGGATTTATTGTTAGTAAATATGTCTTTGGATCTCAATACCAGTCTGGGAAATTTCCTCCATAGCTGAGATGAAGAACCACCTGTTTGAGTTTTTCCTAGTATCCCACTCACTATGTTGATTTATTTACTATGCTGCAATATTCTGTATTCATTGTTTTACTACTCATTTGGGGAAAATACTGAATGTGTAAAGTGTATTATAAACAAAATGAAATGAGCTTGGTTCCTTACGCAGACTGAGCCAGCAGCGTCTTCACTACTTTGGTAGGATCATAGTCCCATCCCATGATGCTCTTAAACCCCTCAAACAGATCCACATCCCTCACTGCCAGCATCAGTGGGGTCAGCCCATTCTGGTTCTGGATGTTCACGTCCACCGAATCTTTCTCAAACTACAAGACAAAGACAAATCTGTTTCCCAGGATAGATAGTTCACTTATTATTTATACTTAATTTGGGCAGAATCAACAGCTTGATTTCTATTTCCTTCCACTGTCACACATGTAACACCTCTGGCTGTGGGGGTGGGGTGGAGGGCTTTACTTTAAAGTAATCACAGATGGCCAATGTTGAAAGTCCACTTTCCAATATGTCAGAGAAACTGTGTTTCATTGTGTGGCAGTAAATAAAAGGATCTGAACGTGGTGTCGTGTTTCCCACCTGCCAAATGTTAAGTGGAAGTCAAAGAATGGTCTGCTTACCAGCAGGTGCTGTAGGGCGTGAATATCCCCTCTCCAGGCAACCTCTAAGAACTGAGCACGGTAGACTAAAGGTCTCAACATGGCAGCCAACAGCTCCTTCTGTAGGTCGGGCTGACTGACATGTAGCGCTGTCTGATTGCTGTAGTTGCACAGTGTTGCATCTGCTCCTCTTTCCAAAAGGAAATGCATGACCTACATCCAAATATGAATATAAGAACAGCTTATTTTGTATTGTAGGTTAATTTTGGTCAAGTAGGGCCATAATAAAGGCTTCTGTTGGTTTTAGGCATTACTTAATGAAATCATTGGTCACGTGAGTGTTAAAGCCAGAATGGGACTCGAGAGCCTTCCTCCCAGTGGACTCTACACTCTTTTAGGAAGTCACATGCTTGTTTTGAATTTTAGGTCCAAGCGATCATTATATTCAAAACAAGTGATCAAATTGGATTCATTAGCCATGCTTTGTCAGACAAATTAGATTTTTGCTTGTGCATGCTGACAGTTTTTTTTGGCTGTTTATGTAGCTGTATTAATTGGCATCATTAGGCACGTTATGGACCAGTTCAATTGTTGTAAACAAAGCAATCCCATTTGACTTCCTTTGATTAAAAGCCTACTAAATTTCCCTTTAGGAAGAATACCACAAGCAAAAAATATCATCCCACTTTATTTCAATGTGACAACATGCATCTGCTCTTTGCCTTTGCTCTGTCCACAATTATTATACAACCCCAATTCCAAAAAAAAGTTGGGACTCTGTGTAATCAAGATTTATTTATTTATTTATTTATTTATTTATTTATTTTAAAGGCTTGAAATATTTCACTTTGTGCAATGAATCTGGAATATATGAAAGTTCCACTTTTTGAATTAAATTATGGGAAAAAAATGAACTTTTCCATGATATTCAAATTTTTTGAGATGCACCTGTATATATGGCTGAAAGTTTGTGGACACCTGATCATCACACCCATATGTGTTCATTCCCCAAACTCTTCCCACAAAGTTGGAAGCACACAAATGTTTACGATGTCTTTGTATGGTGTAGCATTACAATTTCCCTTTACTAGAGTTAACACATGGAGAGCTCCATGAAGACGTGATTTGACAAGTTTAGAGTAGTGTTCTGCACAGAGCCCTGATTTGAACACCCTCGGGATGAACTGGAATGCCGACTGCACCCCAGACCACATCACCCAACATCAGTGCCTGACCTCACTAATGGTCTTGTAGCTGAATGACAATCTCCACCGCTACACTCCAAAATCCAGTGGAAATCCTTCCCAGAAGAGTGGAGCTTATTATAACAGCGAAGGGGGAATAAATCTGGAATGGGATGTTCAAGAAGCACATATGGGTCCTTCTCACTTCTTTAATAGGATGGGAACCTCATCCCAAGTGAAACAAGCGGGAGGGTATTTTTTTTCAAGTACTGGCAACAAACTCCTGACAGCTTCCCTTTACAGTTCATGATAACGTCTTAAACTTTATACAAACGCAGTAATGTTCTGATTTACTACAATGTATATTTCTGTTTTAGTACAGAAGAATTACCCAGAATCCCTTACCATGTCAAGGCCCATCTGACAGGCACTGATAAGAGGAGTGGAGCCCTGGGCATTGTGAGGCTGGTCCAGCTCTTCCCAGGAGTAAAGTCCATTCTCCAGTCCTCGTGTCACTGCTTCCAACTCCCCCTTCAATAGCAGATCCACAATATTTCTTCCCTCCGTCTTCATGCTGTAGTCCTTGGAGTTGCATGAACTCAGATGCTGACGGAGAAGGAGTGGCTTTGGTCTATTCACAGTCCTCTCGCCATAATTTCAAAGGTGTGCATGTAATTCTGCTGTTGTGTCACACATTGTTGAAGTTAAATGAACAGCAGATCTCATGTAGATCAAGGCTGGTGGAGCATTCCAGGCGACAAATGAATAACTCTGTTCTTTGCAATGTTTTAGCATACTACTTTCAATGTACTAGCACTAAATCTTATATATATATATATATATATATATATATATATATATATATATATATATATATATATATATATATATATATATATCTCCAGAGAGCTGTGAAACATATATTATTTACATTTGTAGGAAAAATATTACTCACCTCTCAACCCAGTCGCTCAGCAGCTGTCCATGCAGAAGAATATCAATATATGGAGCACAGAAATGATGCAGTCATATGTGAGCGTTCATATATTTTTAAGCGTTATTAGTCTTCATTGTTCCCCTGTGCTTGTTTTGCTCTGCGCGTTGAGTTTACAGCCTGTTCCTATGGAGACGTTGGTGCTAGAGATCAACAGTGATCTCAGATTCAGTCTCACGGCTTCCTTTGTGTTGAGTTAAAGGGGTTTTATTTTTTCCCAGTGAACTTAAGCATTCTGAAAAGGTACCCTCCAATGTTAAAAGTGCAAAATGTTTATAAAACGTAATTCATGTTTTCAGTAGCTTTCAAGATATTTTAGGTGCATCTAAAATTTTCTTGTTTTTCTTGTCATAGGAGATCCTTTCTGTTGAAAAAAACATTGACATCTGGAAATACTTCTTTGCAAACAAGGTCAATCAAACCAATAAAACTCATTTACAACTATTTTGAAATTATACTGTGTATGTGAAAAACAGTGGATTTGGCATATCATGCTATGTGAACTCAATATCTCAATATCTCAAGATCTGCTATGCTTACCATGCTTGCAAAACGTCAAGGCTGAGCAAGAATTTGGACACACATGAGTTGGACTAAATAAGCAAATGCTTCTTTAAGAATGGGCCATGACTAGTAAGTGATTAATTCAGTTACCTGCACAGGTCATTGATTCATTCACCATCATTAACTGCTTCATCATGGTCAGGGTTATGGTGGACCCAGAGCCTTTCCCAGGAACACATTGAGCTAGATGGGAATACAGCTTGGATGGGAAACCAGTACATTGCAGGCAGGTCAGTTGTGTAAGGAATAAAACACTCTGGGTGTGCAGTAATGGAAAGGTAACCAATAATGTTGCCTAGTTTCTTTTACTACTACAAAAGTTGACTATTTTCTAATAATTGCTCATCCTGAACACATTCCTAGAGACTTTCCCATGTCGGAAATCTTAGTTACTGCTTTACGTCTGACTGTTACCAAGACACTGGACGCTCCTTCCAAATATGCTAAATAAATGTCTCCTGACCATACATTTAAAAAATTGTTTGTAAGGAACATCTTCCAAACCAGACCCTGTGTGTGTGTGTGTGTGTGTGTGTGTGTGTGTGTGTGTGTGTGTGTGTGTGTGTGTGTGTGTGTGTGTGTGTTGTTACTATAACAATAATAATGTATTCAGAACAAGTGCATTAATATACACCTGTGATTTAAAAAAAAATTTTTTTTATCAGTGATACAGTTATATAAAATTAATCAACATCTCCTGACCAATCAGAAACATTACTTCAAAACTCCCTATGGTTTAAACAAGACTGATCGTTAAGAGCCAATCTATAACAGGTCTAACAATTTGCATTTTTACATGTGAGATTTCTAAGCAACATGAAATAATCATGAAGTAAGTGATCGAATGATGCCGATCACTGGATGAATTAATTGGAGTTGCATCACTCACAAAAACAAGGAAATTCAATGATTAAGTCATTGCAATGACCGTCAATCATAGACAAATGGCATCACCAAAGTGGAACAGTGGTCACAAGTCAAAGCATACTCACAAGGATTGAAAGACACTTTACAATGACTGTTGCTAAATGTACAGTCATATAATTAACCACAGCTACCAGATTTAAAGGAGAACCTCAATGACACAGTCTCAACAAGAACTAGACATTGGGAGCTTCACAAACCTGGAATTCATGGTTGGGCTGCCTAATAAAAACCTATTGTATGAAAGGCCAATGAGTGAATACACATAACATGCTATAAGAAGCACAGAACTGGGAATCGTAAGCAATGAAAGTCGACGTTTACCAACTTTCCTACCAAGCCAGTGGATGCCAACTGTAAAATACAGTGGAGATCCATAATGGTCTGCGCAGCCATTTTGTGGGAGATTTATTAGGTCCAGTGATTGCTTTGCCAACAAATATGAGGCAATTTTACATGACCAGATGCTCCTTATGGTGCAAACATTTTTCTTCTTGTTGTTCCCATAAGCCCCCACGCACACTGCTAAAATTGCTCAACAGTGGATTGCTGAAACAAGTCACTTCCATATCCTCCACAATCATTAGGTTTAAACATCTTTGGACCTTTATGGGTGGGCTCCCATAAAGGTCTGGAGTGCAGACTGTGAAGTATAGCTCCACATGCCTCTAAAAACTAAATGATTTTCTTCTTGAAGTGGTGATAGGATGGTCCTATATTGTCATGGCTTTCCATTATTTTCCACCTCCTGTATTATACAGTATATAATAAAACAAATATGACTGAAGTGGATGTAGTCTTAGATTGATAGTCTTTTGGCGCCCTCTACTGGCAGAAGAGGTTAAGAGCATATTTGGCATATACTTATTGTTAATATGTTCAGTAGACCATGCCATAATAATAATAACAATAATAATAATAATAATAATAATAATAAACTTTATTTATTTAACACTTTTCATTTAAAAATCTCACAGTGCCTCACCATGGATTCTTATGGTGCGGTATATCACAACATAGTTCAGATCAAGCATGAAAAAAGACCTATTAGTCTTAAACAAAAACTTGAAAAAAATATGCAGGTTTATCCTGCTGATTCTGCAGAAGGGCATAGAAACCAAAGTGTTTTTGTTTTTGACTTTGTGCTCTGCTGGTTTATATTGTGTATAGTGCGTCAGCAGTATAGTGTAAGTGCTAAAAGGATTTTTTTTTTTCAGCGTTAATTTATTACGCTTACAACTTGAGGGAAGAAACCACCTCTCTACATCTTGAAGTTCGTCTCTTGATAGTCTGAAATCTCACTCCTGAAGGATCTTTCTGAAATTAGCACAAACTCTTTTAAGCATGTTTTTAGATACATACAATTAAATTTTGTTTGGGGAGGCATGTCAACCAGCCTCCACATGGCCTGTAGTATCGGACATCTTGGCGCTATTAACAGTGCACACAGGATATACAGATTGTAAATAAACACTTGGACATTGTTTTTACGTTATTTTTAATTTAGCTGTCTGCCACGGTATATAGGAGTTGAAATGAAAGTTTGTCTAAATACGTTTGGCTCCTTTGATGCAAATGAAAGTTTGCACTTCAAGCTCATTCTCATTATTTCATTTCGACTCCTATATACTGTGGTACAGTGGTCACCAACCCTCTTTTTGGAGGTCTAATTTCCTGCAGGTTTCATCTAACACACCTGTTTTAGTTGATCAGGAACATCATAAGGCAACGATTCGATGGTCAGGTGGGCACGATTAAGGGTTAGGGTTAGTTATTGTTATTGTTATAAATAACAATAACTTTATTAGTGTCCAAGTATTTATTGACCTGACTGAAAATGAAATTTAAACAGGTGTCACCTAGATGTGTAGTGTGACTATTGTCTTGGTAACTAATTTTACTGCACACACATGTTTTTGGTCTTCTATTTGGAAAAAAAAAAGTCAATAAAATCCCAGCCACCACATTTACATGCTTACATGAAACATTGCCGCCACCTTCTGTTAAGACATTATGTGTGATAAAAACTAAATTATAAGCATTTATGCAGTGCTTTTCAGTTCTAATATTCTAATATAAACATGTGGATCATACACAGCCTTCTTCAAATCATGTCATCATGGGAATGAATTCATGGTAAAACATGGTCAAAATGCATGGTGAAAAAAAGAATAAACGATTTACGATATATATATATATATATATATATATATATATATATATATATATATATATATATATATATATATATATATATATATATTTGTTTGTTTGTTTGTTTCAGTGGCTGTTCGTTTCAAATGAACTCTTCACATGTAGATTTCTGATATGAGCTATGATTTGTGCAATGTATATTATATATTGTTTGTGTATTATGTAATGTCTGTATCTGTTACCCTTTTCTGCAAAACTAGTTTCCCCTAAGGGGGACAATAAAAAGTAAACAACAACAACAACAACCTCCCAAAACACATGCAGATAGGTGTAAACTCCTAGTTAGTATAGTGGTCAGTATCTCTGCCTATTATGGTTCGAATCCACGATGAGGAGACACAAGTAGGGCTCAATGGGCAAAGCTCTGGGTCAAGCAATTGAGCAAGGCCCTTAACCCTATGCTCTCCAGGCGTGCTGTATCATGGCTAACCCTGCGCTCTGACCCCAGCTTCCTAACAAGCTGGGATATGTGAGGGAAAAAAGAATTTCCACGGTGCTGTAATGTATACATGACGAATAAAATATTCAATTCTAAACTGTTGTCCTCACAGCCAGCGTTCCCAGGATAGTCTCCAAGAGCATGTGAGATAGTTCCCTGTATTCATGTCATGGGGGCGCCTCTGCGTCAGGAATTCAGGAATGCAGAATGCGCATGCGCCTGAGGAGCCTTTTAAAACCGGAATGCTGCACGGTCCTGATGCTGCGGTCAGCGTTTGGTCAACAGGACGATATCCAGAGCATTCAAGGCTGATCCGACTGCATCACTGCGTGTGTGTGTGATTCACAATAATAACCGTCTTTAAGCAGAAAGTGTTCATACGGGTGGAAAGTTTGATTCTATTCATCTACGCCGAGGGGAAAGCGTTTTAACGGGATTTTCCACTGATATCTGTACAGCATCAAGTTTTCCTCCGGCTTGAACTTTGTCTCAGGATCTTCACTGAGTCTGGGGTTTGTTTGGTTTTGTTTTTTCCTCCACCTCCTGCGTCAGGTTCGTCATGATGGACGCGGCGGAATGCGGAGTCAAAGTGATGTGCCGATTCAGGCCACTGAACGAGTCGGAAATCAACAGAGGAGACAAATACATCCCGAAATTTAAGGGCGAGGATACTGTGGTTGTTTCGGTGAGTTGACCTGATCTCACAAATTTTTTTGCTTATTTTTTGAATCCAGTTGGCTGTGTTCTAAATCACACATTAACTTCTCTGTAATGATACACAGTGAAATCCCTGGTGTTGAATTGACACCCAGAGTGTTCATTTGTGTCCAATGGACTTAGCTATATAGACACTGTAGGGTGTAAATTCAACACTAGGGATTTTGTCGTGTACACTGTATGTATGGCCAAAAGTCTGGGGACACCTCACCATCACCCCATCGCATCCATACCTATAGCGTACCTTTTGAATATCCCGTTCTAGGATGTAGTCCCTCTGTTTTACTGTTATAATAACCTCCACTCTTCTGGGAAGGCTTTCCGCTAGACTTTGGATAGTGGTTGTGGGGATTTCTGTTCATTCAGCTACAAGAGCATTAGTGAGGTCAAGCACTCATATTGGGGTGCAGTCGGCGTTCCAGTTCATCCCCAAAAGGTGTTCAGTTCTTCCACTACAATGTTGGGAAACCATGTCTTTATGGAGCTCGCTTTGTGCACAGGGGCATTGTCATGCTTGAACAGGTCTCCAGTGAAGGGAAATTGTAATACTACAGTATACAAAGACATTCTATTCAATCGTGCACTTCAAAACTTTGTAGCACAGTTTGGGTAAGGAACACATGTAGGCGTGATGGTCAGGAGTCCACATAATTTTTGGCTATATCGTGTTGCTATAGTGTCCAATAATGAAATGATTACATTTTTTTCTACTGGAACAAATTAAAATGTCCTTCATCTGTCTTTATCTTAGACAGATAAGCCGGAAATGATCTTTATGTTTCTATTGAGTCCAATTAAGCTGTTACTTCCTGTTACTTTAATCCTCAACTGAGACTCAGCCAATTGATAATTTATTTAGAAGTGAGCAATGTGGCAATATCGCAATATTTGATGCTTTTATGATACCTGTTCTGATATTATTATTCAGTCAGGTTTGCTGAATGAATATAAGACACAGAGACAGTTTACAAGAGCCTAAAAAAATGTCAGCGTGAGCTACTATCCAATCAGGTGCTTGTCACTATGCAGTCAGACGTTGTCACTGTCAAGAAAATACTGACCGCAGTTCCGTTATGATGGAGTTGTCGTTATGTTACCCAGCCTTAATACAAAACAGAATGTAAAATATTCATTTAAAGGATTAACACTGTAATTTTGCACTGGATATTTTAAAACAGAGAAGACATCCTCGTGTTATCTATGCTTTAGATCATTAGTACTTTTCTTTTCTTTTCTTTGTTTCAAGTATAACCAAACGTGTTTTTTTTTTTTTTTTTTTTTTTCTTTTCCAGTATTGGGTTTTCATGCTGGTATAATCAATAAAATTTTCATACTGGTGGTATTATCAATAGTGATGCCAATATAATCCAAACAGCTCTACAAACCCATGATTTCCAAGTCTCGGCTTTTTGTCTCCCAGACAAAAGGTTGGGATTTTCTTTATAAAGACAGTGTGGCGTGTGTTTGTCTAGGTTGTCTTTAACCTTGCTCACACATGCACACCACAAAGCTGCCACGTTTAGGTATAACCTGTGTGTGCAGATTGAGAGAGATGATGCGAGGCAAATGTGCTAATTTGAGTTTGGTGTCTTCAAAATCTTAAAAACAATTTTGGTCACACAAAATCAATTTCTACAGGGTAACTGGTCTTTTATCAGTCCAGGCGAGCACCAGTATGTTTAAATAGACGAAAAATACGATTTTGCTAATTTATTCACTTTTCAGTTACTTGTAAAGGTACGTTTTTTGTATTCTCTCCATTTATTTGACATGCTTCAGACATATCTGTGCAAATTTCTTTTCTTTTCTGTTTCTCCTTGTATAGAAATGGATGGACGTTTATGTTCAAATCCAAATTGTTATTCAGATCCTATATCTTCTTAATTTAAAAGCTTGAAACTGTACAGAGTGAAACCTCAACAGGTCATGAAGAAAATGTGCTTTTTCTCTGGATAATAACAATTTTTTTTATTTTTTTTTAACTACTTTTATGTAATGTATTTGTTACTAAGGATGCACAATTTTCCTCATATTGTCATTCCTTGTGAAGTCAGGAAATATCAGGGCTTATGAGTGCGATGAGGGCTATACTCATCACTTGCTGCATTATTTAGATTTAATGTTTAATAATACAAAATAGAAATTTATGAGAAATAGGTGTCCCGAGGACCTGTTGGTAATATTTTTGTTATTTGTAGTTTGTAAAATGAGCGATGTGATTATTTATTGAGATTTGGTCATATACAAATATGAGCTCTTTTTGCACTTTGAAGTGAATGTTATCTTTTCTTTAACACTGTGCTTTTGAGTGTATGTGAAACCATGGTGTGGAATTATTCAGTCAAATAGCTAATTTAATAAAGACATGTCTAAAATGAACCCTTAATGGCTGCGTATTATTCCTCTTGTAATCTAATCTGCTCAATCTAATCTTTTCCGTGTTGTTTTCTGGTTGTACACGACCTAATTTCATTTAAAGACCAGTGTTGAGAATTTCCTTCTGAATTAGGCTTACTGATTATTGCAAACCATCTCCATCTCTCTCTCTCTCTCTCTCTCTCTCTCTCTCTCTCTCTCTCTATATATATATATATATATATATATATATATATATATATATACATATATATGTATGTATGTATATATATATATATATATATATATATATACGATTATATATATATATATGATTATGGCATTATTGCAAGAAAATACAAAAAATGTATTAATTAAGTTCTAAAAATGAATCTATATGAATGGAATTCAGTCCATCACAACTGAAAAACCATGAAAGTCTAACTCATCTTGCAACGTGATTATTTTAAAATTCGACATATCAATCCAGTCTATCACACATGCATATGCTGTATGCATTGATAAATCCCACACGTTATAAAGTGATGTGTTTGTGCATGGCCACTCTCATTTGCCTAAAGAAATTTTGCTTTAAAAAGCACAGTAGCCTGCTTGCGGTGCTGCTTCTTTCAGATGACATGGAGCATGTCAGAAGGTCTACGAAGGTCTAATGAACTTCAACAATAATGAAATAAAGATAATAAATGGCCTGCACTTATATAGTGCTTTTTTAACCTTAGTGGTTCTACAAAGCGTTTTACACTGGTTCTCATCCACACACTCACACACCAATGGTATCAGAGCTGCCATGCAAGGCGCTAGCTTGCCATCGGGAGCAATTTGGGGTTCAGTGTCTTGCCCAAGGACACTTCTGCATTTGGAGTCGAACCACCAACCCTACGATTAGTGGACAACATGCTCTACTACCTGAGCCATTTTTATACATAGTTTTTCTAATAAATAAATATGATTTAAAAAAAATTTGTGTATGTATATGTGTATGTATATATGTACTGCAATGGCATGAAAAGTCATAATTTTTGCTCTTTTCCACTTCTGGTTTAAGAAATGTGATTTACTGCAGTGTGAGTGATGTGAATGAAAGTAAGATATCTAACACATTATTCAACTTGTAGTTGGTTGGGAAATGACAGTAACGTTTCCAGTTTCAGTATGAAATATATCAACTAAAACTGCACGTGACGAACGAAATCAACTGATAATCCACTCCTCAACCTCAGCATAGAGTTCCCAGTAGTGCTAAAAAAAAACAAAAACACTTTCCTCCCTCCGCAAAGCTACATCTTCCAACAAGGCATAACCCCAATTAGTCTTAGTCTTAGATTTTAATTTACATTCCGTCTGTGTCACCTGTCTGCATCTTGTGAGCACTTGAATCAGTAATTTCTCTTTCAATCATGCTGAGATGATTGACATTAAGTGGAATGGACACCTGAAATGGGTTGGCACTCCGTCCAGGGTGTCCCCCACCCTGTGTCCCGAGTTCCCTGGGATAGGCTCCAGGCTCCCTATGACCCTGTGTAGGATAAGCGGTATGGAAACTGGATGGATGAAATGGAAGCCCCACATTATCAGTTTTCCTGCTATTACAATTTTCTGCCACTAGGGTTTCTTGCATTTACACAGTCAGCAGTGTGCAGAAATATACTCCACGCACATCATCACACATAAACAAAACTTGAAAATCCCATCCACTTCATTGAATCCTGCATACGCTCTGTTTATGTACAAAACTATGTGTACGCACAGTTGATAAAAGAGGCCCCAGGTTGATTTAAACAAGTACAATTGTGAATGATTCCAATTGTTAATTCTTACGCTGTCCGTTTTTGGTGTCTAGATCCTATAATAATAAACTTGCTCGCCTAAATATATTTATGTTATTTTTCCTGTAGTGAGAGAATACCAGTAACAGAGCTAGAATTTGAATTCCAGTCATATTTCCTTTTGTTTAACAGGCCTAGCTCATACAGAATTCTCAACTTTGGTCATATTGTACTTGGATCTTTGACATATACTTTGATGAACAGGAAGTTTAACAAGGGGCTTAACTTGTTTAAAATGTCTAAACTCTTGATACACCCATGAGCCATCAGGTGAACCAGATTCACATTTGTCACTTACGTAAATACACACCCGTCCCATTAATTATACTGTGATCATGGAATAATTCACAGTAGATGGTATTTACTGGATAATGCACTTTAAGGTGATTAACACTGCAGCAAAAATTATTTGTCTTAGATACAGTCAAACGATTTTGTATGCTGCTGCTGCACTTCCATTCAAATTGACAACAGCCATAAAATACAGGAGCAGTCAAGTGAAATAATGACAGCAAATTGCTGTGAAAGTGGCATAAGAAAGAGATTTCTCTTGCTTGGCCACTGGGAATACAGATGGGGTGGGCGAGATAGAAATGTTCCTTTCCATACAGATAGAACATTAAAAGTGTTTTTTGGCTGTGTGTTGTAAATGCTAAATTTCAGGGTTTTTTTTTTTTTTTTTTTTTTTACTTGAACATCAGCACTACATCCCAAACACTAGAATACATAAATGCCATTCAGCAAATGTTTTTTTATTTATTTATTTTGACTATATTTCTGACTAAAATCCTTCATGAGCTTCATGTGCAAGCAAAGTGCTTCTGATTTTGTAGGAAGTAAAACCACATGCCCAGAATTGCTTATTCATGCGGTTATTCAATCAGCCAGTCATGTGGCAGCAGCGTAATACATAAAATCATCTAGATACACATCAGGAGCTTCAGGTTAATGTTCACACTTTAATGGTGGCATGGTTGTTGGTACCAGATGGGCTGGTTTGAGTAACTGCTCAGAAACTGCTGATCTCCTGGGATTTTCACACAGAATGGTGCAAAAATAAAAAAAATTAAAACACCCAATGAGTGACGGTTCAGTGAGCAGAAACATCTTGTTCATGAGAGAGATCAGAGAAGAATGGCCAGACTAGTTTAAGCTCCCAGGAAGTCTACAGTTACTCAAATCACAACTCTGTATATCCATGGTGAGCAGAAAAGCACCTCAGACTGCAGAGAACATTGAACCTTGACTCGGATGAGCTGCAACAGCAGAACCTGTGCCCACTCTAGCCTCAGATTCTTGTTCTTTGCCGTCAGGAGTAGAACCTGATGTTCATGAATGTTACTGTTAGTGAATTCTGTTCTCCTAAAGAGGTCGTCATTTACAGCCTTCACACTTTCGAGTTACAAAGTGGGAAAAGCACGGACGGCTCTATGAGCGCTTGTCTAGCAACAAGCTATGCGTTAATCTTCGCAAAACTGCAAACTGTGTAGTCAGTGTTATAGATTTAACCAATTAATGTGTCTGTATGTTGACTGATCTGAAGCAAATACTGCTATAAAAAATACTGCTGTAAAAGTAAAGAAATGTTACTGTATTTACCGTTGCAGGTGTGCACAGCCATGTTGATTTGATGTCATGTGCTGAATTCAGGGTTGAGGAGATTTTTCGAATTTCCAAGTGTGAACTCAAAGTTAAGAGGGCGTTTTCGTTGTTTTTGTTTTGTTTGTTTGTTTTATAGTCAATCGTCAGAAATTCCTGAAGGTGCATGCTTTAGGTGAATGCAGCATTAATATTGTGCTAGTACGCAAAAAATCTTTGGTAGGATGGTAATATTTCAATCTGATATTTTACTCTATGGCACTATATGGCACATTAAATGACGGATAGAAGGATAACAGTGTTAGCAAAGACATTATTTAATTTAAAGGTAATATCTTTTTATTTCTTGTTATTGCAGCTCCACTGAAAAATAGCTAGGTACTGTAATATATTTTTTTCCAGCGGCTTTGTGAACCCCGACTAATGGAACGTTTGTAATCCTCCAAAATCGGCATCCTTCTGAGGAAATCTGTTCACTCTATTCATATGCTAATAACTCTGCTCGTATAAAATCGACCGTTACACACATCAGTCAGCCAAATCTTGTTCTTCAGGCATGAGCGATTTATAATGCTGTTTTTTGGTTTTTGTTTTAGCCCTAGCACTTGTGTGTGTTTGTGAACGTGTTGGACTGTGTTTTTAATATACACACATTTATTACCATATTACCTTGTACATCTAGCTGTGGCTCTTTAGCGAGTGTTATGAAGTGGTGAACTGTTCTTTGTGTCCTGGTTTTCAGCCTAGTGGGTTTAGTGATCTCTGGGGTGATGGGGGTTTCAGGAAATGCAGAAAAAAAGGACGGTCACATTGAATGCTGGATTTTAGTGACGCCTGAGGGAACTGAGCATAACGTAGTATATCTCTATGTATTTTTAAGTGTACCTGGGTATTTCCTTTTATTTAAATGTTTTGTCTATGGAAGCTGTTTTATCTGGTGAAACTTAATCATAGCAATGTATATAATAGAAATAGTTTTTAAGTCTTCACAGGGATGTTACTCATTTTATTGTAAAAAAAAAAAAAATACATGGCAAATCATTCACTTTCAATCTACTTTTCTGATTTTCTGATTTTTATTCAGTTCACTTTGGTTCAAGGGGCTTTAATGGCCGAATTGTTATACTTACATTTTTAGTGCAAGACTTCACTAACGTAAACAGGATTATTACTACAAATGGAAAGAAGACGAAAAATTAAAAGAGCACAGCCTAGAACACTTTATATTAAAAATACAGAAATACTACTTCATAATAATAAATATATACATTTAAATACACATTAAATACAAATATTTCAAACATTTTTATTAAAAGTAATATTTTAAATTATAACGGTACACTTTATGATTGATGTGGACATGTGTGAGGTTTTTTTTGCTTTGTGCTGTTCCACTGGATTACAATGCTGTTATGTGTTTTTTTGAAATGTAATTTATTACAAATGATTGATTTTGCATGATTTTAAAGCCACTATTGCAACATGTTTATGGTCTCAAGCCGTGCTCAATGCTTGATCTGTTGAATTTTACGGCTGATTCCATGTGCAAGCCCACACAAGAACAGCGCAGTAAGCATGCATGTGTGCTTCTGTAGTGAGGGGGTGGAAGGGGTGTGAATATTTATTATGTTTTGGAGTCCACACACTCAGCTTCATACGCTACCATATTTATATTAGATGTATGATTGCTATCTGACGTGCTCTTTGCTGTTTTGTTAGGTCTGTGTCATTTATTTAACTCGGGCTATAATGAAGATATTGTTTGGCGCTTAGTCTAACATACAGTATACTGTATATCACACATGTGATCTTCTGGTACCATGGAAACGGATATAATAGCCATCATTCTGCCTTATTTAGGAGATTCCGGCTGAATTCATGGCAGAATTCTGTTGAGTTTTGTAACTATTTGTGGATATGCCATCGTTGAGACGGTGTCTGTTTAGAGATTTAGGGAGACACTTTAGAGTATTGATAGTCTTAAGCCTTGGAATGGAAAGATTAAGTTCTGCAGCACAGCTGCCCTGCAGAAAGGCCTTGACTCTCCCCAGAGACCCGGCATCAATTATTGACCAAAAGTAGATGCCGTTTTGATGCTGGTCCGTATGCGTGCATGTGTTTCCTGGGCACGTGTGGGGGTGTGTGCATGCACAGAAGCTCTTTGTAAACCATAGGGTATGTAGGTTTGCTCAGACATATATTCTGTGCCATATATGTGCTGATATTGGGATTGCTAAAACTTTCAGATTTTTACTTAAAGTTGAGAATTCTAAATTAATCATTTTAGTATATACCCCAAATAGGAAGCATTTTTACTTCAATAACCCTTGCATTTGGTTTATTTAGATTCATATGATTATACCTTTCCAGTGTCCTAGCACTCTTAACTGGCTGTACATCATCAGTTACAGTGCATGAGACTCAATTAAATACTGTAATTAAGAGGAAAACGCTGTTTCCAGCATAGATCTCATTTCGAAAATGATATAATACTAGTTCTGACAAAAGACAACACTGATCACGCTGATATCTTTATAAATCACACACCTTACAAGACATTTTCACTGTTATCTGACTGATAGAGATGTGTTTGTAAATCAAGACAGACCAGCAATCATGTTTCTATCCTAGCAATCATGCTTTCCATCCCCCTGCCACCTGGTCTAATCCGGAAGCCAATCAGAGAGCAAGACAGCAGTTTCCGTGGCGACAGGGACTGTTCAGAGAAAGCTTTTGAGGTCCCTGGACCCCTGTGTGCCTAATAATGAACAACCTCAGAGTGAGACTGGTGGAACAGGACGATTAAGGTCTGAGATATAAAGCTTCCAACATGTTGATTCATGAGTCAGTGTGGAATTGATTCTCAAACAAAGCTTCTGGTTAGATACAATGAATGTGTAAATGAATTAATGACCCACAGTATAACATTTTGGATTTCCTTAAAACCTTTGTGGAATAAACATTTCATGAACAATTTTATATGCAGTGGGATCAGTATGAAATTAAAATAGCAAATTCTTGTTAGTTTATCATATAAACATCACACAGCACTTAATAAGTGCATAACAAAATAAGTTATGTTCTCAGGTTGTCTGTCCGAGATTCTCTAAGCGCAATATCTCAAGAACGACTGGTAGAATGTTTGTAGGATTTATAGGTACTCAAGACTCAGTTTTGGCCGCTTTTGCCATTGCTCTGTGTCCATTCATGCATCCGTGTGTCTGTCCAAGATTCTCGTTAGTGTGATATCACAAAAAGGTGGGGTTAAATGTCAGTAGGATTTATATGGAATCATCAGTTAAATTCTGAAATTGATCCAAACAGAATTGCTTTCTTGATTTTTTTTCTGCACTATATTAATTTGTAGTCAGTCATGTTTGTGTTTGTGTGTGTGTGTGTGTGTGTGTGTGTGTGTGTGTGTGTGTGTGTGTGGAAACAGTGTGCAATCCTTATTTCCATACTAGACCAGTTTTCACTAGTTTCTTTTTGTTTTTTTGAGAATTATGGCTAGATATTAATTTCAACAAAATGATTAAGGTATATTTACGTGTTGCATAACACAGGGCAGGATTCCCATTATGTTGTAGCATTTCACAAGATTAGTTGCTTTTTCGTCTGATCACTCATACAGAATGCATCGATCTATATATGTATTATACAGCTTTTTTTTTTTCTTCAAATAAAATACGATGTCCACAATAATTTACCCTAAACAAAGAATCAGAAAGTGGGTGAGGTGTCAGGATTGATTTGGGGTAGGTGGAGCTTAAAGCCTTTGTATGATGTGCACTGCATTAATACCCACGAGAATTTCCTTTATGTAGAGGTTGTAGAATCTACATAAACATTATTATGTGGAATACTTTGATCTATGTCAATAGGCAAAGCGCACTGTTACGTTAATTTTTATTATTGTATTTCATAAGTGCATTTCAGTCATGCGTCCAAGCTTTTACAACAATGTGGTCTACAAGCAGTTTATACCCAACCCATAACTGTCTCTATTCCAAATCCACCTGCAATCAATCTTATTTATTTGTATCTTACATCAAAATTGAGGATGAAGTATTTCAAAAATAACAAATTAAAATGATTAATTTAAAACAAAAGTCTGAAAAGGTGATTCTGCTTGCTGGTACATTCTCTCCTTCTCCTGCCTGTTTGCCCTCTCATCTGTGCACACACACCTGCCATGAGGAGGATTCACCAACATGAAAGGCTTTATTATATTATATTAGCTCTATAAATATCATTTCTACTGCTATTTCCTGAAGATACATTGGTTGTTTGGTTGATTTTAAAAATCTGTTGTTCTTTATCGTTTGTAGAAGAGTGGCATTAGCTTCCGTGATCCACATTTTCATTCCTTCGATGTGCATTGTCGTCTGTTTTTTTTATGTTTTGTAGCTCTTGTATACAGTGAGGGAAAAAAGTATTCGATCCCCTGCTGATCTTGTACGTTTGCCCACTGACAAAGAAATGATCATTCTATCATTTTAATGGTAGATTTATTTGAACAGTGAGAGAGAATAGCAAAAAAAAACAAAAATCCAGAAAAACACGTCAAAAATGTTATAAATTGATTTGCATTTTAATGAGGGAAATAAGTATTTGACCCCTTGCAAAACATGACTTAGTACTTGGTGGCAAAACCCTTGTTGGCAATCACAGAGGTCAGACATTTCTTGTAGTTGGCCACCAGGTTTGCACACACCTCAGGAGGGATTTTGTCCCACTCCTCTTTGCAGATCTTCTCCAAGTCATTGAGGTTTCGAGGCTGACGTTTGGCAACTCGAACCTTCAGCTCCCTCCACAGATTTTCTATGGGATTAAGGTCTGGAGACTGGCTAGGCCACTCCAGGACCTTAATGTGCTTCTTCTTGAGCCACTCCTTTGTTGCCTTGGCCGTGTGTTTTGGGTCATTGTCATGCTGGAATACCATCCACGACCCATCTTCAATGCCCTGGCTGAGGGAAGGACATTCTCACCCAAGATTTGACGGTACATGGCCCCGTCCATCGTCCCTTTGATGTGGTGAAGTTTTCCTGTCCCCTTAGCAGAAAAACACCCCCAAAGCATAATGTTTCCACCTCCATGTTTGACCGTGGGGATGGTGTTCTTGGGGTCATAGGCAGCATTCCTCCTCCTCCAAACACGGCGAGTTGAGTTGATGCCAAAGAGCTCCATTTTGGTCTCATCTGACCACAACACTTTCAGCCAGTTGTCCTCTGAATCATTCAGATGTTCATTGGCAAACTTCAAACGGGCATGTATATGTGCTTTCTTGAGCAGGGGGACCTTGCGGGCGCTGCAGGATTTAAGTCCTTCACGGCGTAGTGTGTTACCAATTGTTTTCTTGGTGACTATGGTCCCAGCTGCCTTGAGATCATTGACAAGATCCTCCCGTGTAGTTCTGGGCTGATTCCTCACTGTTCTCATGATCATTGCAACTCCACGAGGTAAGATCTTGCATGGAGCCCCAGGCCGAGGGAGATTGACAGTTCTTCTGTGTTTCTTCCATTTGCGAATAATCGCACCAACTGTTGTCACCTTCTCACCAAGATGCTTGGCAATGGTCTTGTAGCCCATTTCAGACTTGTGTAGGTCTACAATCTTGTCCCTGACATCCTTGGAGAGCTCTTTGGTCTTGGCCTTGGTGGAGAGTTTGGAATCTGATTGATTGATTGCTTCTGTTGACAGGTGTCTTTTATACAGGTAACAAGCTGAGATTAGGAGCACTCCCTTTAAGAGTGTGCTCCTAATCTCAGCTCATTACCTGTATAAAAGACACCTGGGAGCCAGAAATCTTTCTGATTGAGAGGGGGTCAAATACTTATTTCCCTCATTAAAATGCAAATAAATTTATAACATTTTTGACATGCGCTTTTCTGGATTTTCTTGTTGTTATTCTGTCTCTCGCTGTTCAAATAAATCTACCATTAAAATTATAGATTGATCATTTCTTTGTCAGTGGGCAAACGTACAAAATCAGCTGGGGATCAAATACTTTTTTCCCTCACTGTAGCTTGCCATCAGGAGCAATTGGGGTTCAGTGACTTGCCTAAGGACACTTCGGCATGTGGAGTCATATGGGCCGTGAATCGAACCGCCAACCCTATGATTAGTAGACAACCCGCGCTACCACCTGAGCTTAGAAGTAAACGGCACAGAATAAATTGATTAATAGGATTTTAAAAATAGTTTGAGTCTGCCTGAAAAAGACCAGATCAATATTTAACGTATGACATTAATGTAGTAAGGTCTTAACATCTGAAGAATTTCTTTGCGCTGCATTTCTTTTCTTATTTTAATTTCACCAATCCATCTTTGTTGATTTTTACAGGGAAAGCCCTATGTGTTTGATCGAGTTCTTCCTCCAAACACAACCCAAGAGCTGGTCTACGATGCCTGCGCTAAACAGATTGTTAAAGGTATGATGTACTGAAAATAAATTATAATGTTTTGTTTTTTAGACATGTGACGTGCGAATATGTTGTAAGAATTCCATGCAGTAATGCTACACATAGAGTGGATCTATTAAGTAGGGATGGGAAGTTCGGATCATTTTACTGACTCAGATCTTTGAATCTCGTTCGGCAAAAATGAACAAATCTTTTTCGAGTCATTTTGTTTTTTTAAGCGAAATAGAATTAAAATGTTAGATGTTAAATTCCCCAGCACATCTAGTACTTACACAAATGTTGATCACATCTGAAATAAAAAAATAAACTATAGGCTAATGCAGCAAAGACCAAATTATGAGAAACAGAAATGATTAATTAATTGCTTAGCTGGGTCTTCAGGCTATGCAGTCTGTTAGTTCACCTCACCTCCTGATCCGAGTTGCCCCTTCTTTTGTCACGTCACATTTGTCATCTCGGAAACAGAATTGATTAGTTCACTTCTCGAGTCTTCGGGTTCGAGTCATTCATTCATCCCGTGACCGCCTCATAGGCTGAATGCAATGGAGATGTGACGTGATGAACGAATGACTCGAACCCGAAGAGGCAAACTAATCATTTCTGTTTCCTGTACAGATCCTATGGGGATGTTGCAGCGCATGCACGGTCAACACGGAATGAACGAATCACTCTCTGAGACAACTCGTTGTTCCCGAGTCATATTAAAGATTCGTTCAAAATGAACAAATCCTTCATGACACATCACTACTAATAGAAATAAGTAATACTAATAAGTCTACTCACCCCTGTTAAAATGGCAGATGTTTGTGGAGTAAAGAAAAAAAAATGAAACCAAGATAAATCATTTCAGAGCCTTTTCTACCTTTATTGTGAAATTTAACCTATTAATTGAAATAGGAAAACAATGGTAGCACTACTAGCACTACTAATGGTAACTTTGCTTGTATTTCCTCATTTGTAAGTCGTGTTGGATGAAAGCGTCTGCTAAATAAATAAATGTAAATGTCAGGAAAATGCTATAGGAACAGCTGTACTTTGATTATTTGGAGGTAATCAGTCACTTTAATTGATGTCAGGTGTACACTAATTAGTATTTAACATGAGTCTGAATATAATTGGTTGATTCTGAACACTGCCACATGCTGCCAATTTCAATTATAAAAAGGGTGTGCACACTTATGCAAACTGGGTATTGGAAGTTTTTTTTTTTTTTTTTTTTTTCGCATCCCCTCCAAATGATTCTTATTGTTTTTCACTTTAATTTATAGGTTAAACTTTTATAATAAAGGTAGAAACGGTTCTGACATGATTTATGTTGGTTTAATCTTTTTACATCACAATCTTTACATCACAAAAACCTGACATTTTAACAGGGGTTGTGTAGGCTTAACCCGAGGCTACAGACGGGTGTAAAAAAAAAAACTGAAAAGGAAAAACTGGTTATACTGTGGAAGGCATTTTGCTGGCATTGTTTGGGTCCATTTGTCCATTGAGAGAGAATTCAGCAGAATTTAAAACCAATTTAGCACATATGGAAGATTTTGGACTGACACGTTAGAGAATGCTCTCTACCACCATCATCAAAACACATACTGAGGGGAAATCTCTCGGAAGAACAATGTCCATCCCTCCAGTACAATTCCAGAGACTGTAGAATCTGTGCCTAGGTGCGTTAAAGCTGTTCTAGTGGCTTGTGGTAACCCAACACCTTCGTAAGTTAGTTTTTTCCTTTAATTTGTCACCCCTATGTAGTTAACATTGACTCATTTTCCCACCTGCTATGCAGATGTTCTTGATGGATACAATGGAACCATTTTCGCCTATGGCCAGACTTCATCAGGGAAGACCCATACCATGGAGGTAAGAAAAATGTTGGAGACATTGACTCCAATGAAATTAATTTAGATTAACTCCAATTAAATTAAATACTTGTGGATTGTGAAATGGCGACTCTAATGACTCCAATGAAATACTTATATTCTCAGTTGAGTTGCTCTCAGTGTATGAACATGTCATAAAAGATCAAATCATAAATCCAAACAGGTGTCTCTTTAGCCACATAATATATAATAAAATATAGGTCTCGGCTTTCCATGTAACAACTGTTACAAGCATACTATTCTGTGTAGTCTTAGCAATGCAATGCAATGCAAAACCCCAGTATGACTATTTTATTAATTAACAAAATTGTTAAGTAAAGTTTCAGTCTAACAGCCTAACATTGCTTTTTCAGTTCCTCAGAAAACCCTTAAAAGTCTAGCGTTGAATCCTACAATGAGTCGTTTCCTTTTCAGAACAGGAAAAGGTTTCATGTGGAACCTACAATCATTAACCGTCCTAAGAATCCCGGAGGAACCATTTGCATAAAAGTGTAGAAGTGGTAGCTTGGGTTTTGTGAGGATCCTTGGCAGCGTGGTTACTCCTTGCCTCACAACCACCTGAGTAAAAGCCATGGTGATGATAGAAACCATTGGCTTTGCTGTGATTGGTACTGTGGCCGCATGACCAAACGAGGTCCTTGAGTGAAAGAAACCATGTTATTAAAAAGGCAGCATGTGCTGTTAATAAGGTGAAGGTTCTGTTAAATAGTACTTGAGGTCTTCAATGACCCATCCTATTCCATGGTTGAGTGTTGATGTTCAGTTGGAGACAATATTTCGGATGTTGGGGGATGTTTTTCTTTGTGTAATCCTTGGTAAAGAGGTGTGCTGAAACCTCTGTTAAAGGTATTGGTCTACAACAGGAAGTGCCAGTCCAGGCTAGGGAATGTTGATTGTGGTTAAGGCTGTCTTTAGTGGTTGGAATGTAATATCAGACTTTTAGTCCAGTGCTTCTCAAAGTGGGGCAGGTGAAGCATAACCAAGGAGTCTGTGATGATTTTTTAATTTTATTTTAAATGCTACAGGGGAAATCACAAGCCATCATTATAAATGTATTATATTTATTATTGGATTCTTATAGTTATTAACCTGTTAAATTGCTGACTTGTTTTGGTTTAATTCAAAACGTATTAACTCAGAGGATCCCTATGTTGTTGGCTACGAAGTCTTGCGACCATTGTGAATGTTGATTTAAACAGTTGGGGCCACACCCAGGTTGTTTTCCTGCCTTGCGCCCAGCGTTCCCGCAACAGCCTCCAGATCAACCGCCACCCTGAACAGAATAAAGATTTAATGAGCAGGAATTAATGAATGAATGAAGGAAATTGCATTATCGGATTCTCGCTCATGTTTCATATGGTGAGTGATATGCTACAGTACAATCGTGAGGCCCTAACCCGTGTCCTGATTTAAATGATTTTGAATTTCTCTTTACATCTCTGGCCTTTAAAAGCACAGCCACAGCTAAAATAACGACAAGGTGTGACTACCTCGCAGGGCTCACAATATCCCACATGATATGTGCCAATTGGTAGCAGCTGTTTCCCTGGAAACAGAGCACATTTTTCATTGAGCTGAATACAGAGTCAGATCTGTAGTTACTGCACAGTTTTGCACACAGACCCAGATATACGCTAAATGAAAACATCTGTATGTGCCATCTAAATATCATATTATATTGATGGTGCCATAAACCAATCTAAATACATTTTATTCTAAATCTGTTCTATTAGATTTTTTTCTGAGTGGTTGTAACGTTTTATTGTGTTACATAGAGGATATGACATTTAGAAATTATATTCCCTCTCACTCTCATATGAAGCAAATTTTGTTAAATATGTGATGAAATATTCACCTCCGGGAGTCAAATACATATTTCTTGTCTCAGGCTTTTACAGTGAAACCACATGATGGAACGGTTTGAAAAGGTTTTCACTAAAACGGAATTACGCTACAATTTTCCCTCTCTATAACATTTATCCACCTGTCCCTCATCATCCTTATGTCCTGTTTAAAATACTACTACTACTACTACTACTAATAATAATAATAATAATAATAATAATAATAATAATAATGTGTTATAGACATGCATTATCCTTTTTTGGCTTATGTTTCATGGCTTTGTGAAATATTTCTGGTTCAGGAATGTGTTGGCCTCAATGTAGAGACTTTTGTATAGAAAAAATTATATAAAAATGAAATATGGTGTGTAGAGTTCAGGCTACACCTCACTGATTTTTTTATGGATTTTAAGTGCAGCTAATGATATATTTAAATGTCATCTGTTTTCCTGCACATATTGTACAGTATTACTAATTGTAGATTATATCCGGCCTGTTTTTCCGCTTCCACCTGCCCTCAATCAGGGGAACCTCCATGACTCGGAGCGTAAGGGCATCATTCCTCGCATCTCTCAGGACATCTTCGACCACATTTACTCCATGGATGAGAACCTTGAGTTCCATATCAAGGTAAACCAGACAAACCAACTAAGATCTCCTTTAAAATCCATAGCATCCTTTACATTGTCTGTTGTTTGTCTGTCTGTCTATAGAGTCTATATTTATTTGTATATTTTAGCGTGTGTGTGTGTAAGAATGTTGCTGGTACTTCTAATATTATTTTCTCTAGTGTAACACAGATATGTGTGTGTGTGTGTGTGTGTGTGTGTGTGTGTGTGTGTGTGTGTGTGTGTGTGTGTGTGTGTGTGTGTAAAGGAACATAGACACATGGTGTCTATACTGGCCATATGTGTGTGTCAACTCCAATAATATTCCATGTCACTGCTCCCACGCTGCCTCCTAATGGTCTACTAACACTAACAGTGCTAATGTTCTGATGGGGCTCACATTGACCCATGTTATCTTTTATTTTTGTATTAAAAGTGAACAATACTAAAATTACTAGCGAACATGAAAATGTATTTTAAAGCATTTTTAAAAGAACAGATATCATTTTAGGTCATCTTAAGCATATAGTAACACCAAGAATAATGAGAGCTTTTGAGTATCTGTTCCCATGATGCTGAAGATTGAGATTAAAATTTGATATATACTGAGATATTTTGAAATTATAATGCTTTGAGATACAGTATATAGTGTGCAATGCTTAACGTTTTTCTGTTTCTGTTTAGGTATCCTACTTTGAGATTTACTTGGACAAAATCAGAGATCTATTGGATGGTGAGATTGAGCTTCATCTTGATAATTTTTTTTAAAAAATGTGTTTCTTTCTTTCTTTCTTTATTTATTTATTTACATGAGATATTATAGTGATCAATTTTAAAATGGGCACACGTAGAATATTTCATTAAGATTTATATTTCTTCTTGATTTTAGTTTCGAAGACCAACCTCGCTGTACATGAAGATAAAAACAGGGTACCATATGTCAAGGTAGGGGGAAATAGTTTTACTGCATAATTGAGATTGTTATTAAAGCACAAAAGTCTGTACATAAAGGGGGCACTAAGACTTTTATCCACAAGAATCGGCACAGGTATGATGTGTTAGTACAGTATACAGTGCTGTAAAAAAGTAATTGCCCCATCCTGATTGCTTCTGTTTTTGTATACATCTCATAGTAAATTGTTTCAGAAATTAATACAAAATTAAAGATAAACCAAATGCACACTGAGTAAATACAAAATACAATTTTTTAAAAGATGATGTTATTTATTGAAGCAAATAAGTTATCCATTACCAACTGGGCCTGTGTGAAAATGGATTTTCCCCCATAGTTACTAATTCCCCAAATCTATGAAACTGCATTCATAATGGGATTCAGCTGGACTATATGCAACCAGGTCTGATTACTGCAAACCCTGTTCAATCAAATCAACACTTAAATAGAACTTTTTCAACAGCATGAAGTTGGTTAAAAGGTCTTACCCAGTAACACACTATGCCAAAATTGAAAGAAATTCTAGAAATAATGAGGAAGAAAGTGATTGAAATACATCAGTCTGGGATGGGTTACAAAACTATTTCAAAGGGTCTGGGTCTCCAAAGAACAACAGTGAGAGCCGTTATCTCCAAATGGCAAAACTCTGCACAGTAGTGAACCTTTCCAGATGTGGCCGACCTTCCAAAATTCCTCCAAGAGCACATCAACTACTCATCCAGGAAGTCACAAAAGAGCCAAGGACAACATCAAAGGACCTACCGGCCTTTCTTGCATCACTGTCCATGACTCCACTATCAGAAAGACGAAATGGCATCCATGGAAGTGTGGTGAGGTGAAAACCACTGCTAACCCAGAAGAACATTAAGGCTCATCTGAATTTTGCCAAAACACACCTTGATGATCTTCAAACCTTTTGTGAGAATGTTCTGTGGACTTATGAGTCGAGAGTGGAACTGTTTGGAAGACAGGTGTCCCATTACATCTGGCATAAACCAAACACAGAATTCCACAAAAGCACATCACACCTACGGTCAAGTAGAAGTGGTGGTAGTGTGATGGTGTGGGGATGCTTTGCTGCTTCAGGGCCTGGGAAACTTGCAGTAATTGAGGGAAACATGAATTCTGCTCAATACCAGAAAATCTTAAAGGAGAATGTCTGGTCTTCAGTCTGTAAGTTGAAACTGGATTATGCAGCAAGACAATGATCCAAAGCATAGGAGTAAGTCCTAGTCCTAGAAGTTATGAAAGACTTAAGTGAGAATCTCCTGTAATCACAAGCGTTTGATTGCAGTGTTTGCTGTTAAAGGTGGCACAAACAGATTTTAAGTTTAAGGGGGAAATTATTTTTACACATTGGTGATAGGTGTTGGATAACTTTTTTGCTTCAATTTAAAAAAAAACTGTATTGTGTGTTTACTCAGGTTGCCTTTGTTTTTGGTTGTTTTGTATTTTGTTTGGAGATCTAAAACTATTTAGTATGAGATATACACAAAAACAGAAGAAAAACCTTTTTCACTGCACCGTGTACTGTATATTGGGTTGTTAGATGTATTTCATCAAGGTAATATGACAATAGTATTTAGAAGTGTGTACATTGGTTTGCTTGATTTTGCGTTAATTTCTGCGATTGCAAAATTGTGACATGTATAAACTTAAAAACATTGTTACAGTATTTTTTTATATATATATTATACTGTGTGTTATTCACTGTTATTCCCTCACTATTGTCATTTTCCTTCTCTCTTGAAGTTAATAACCGAAAAAACACAGTTTTTCATATTAACATGACATTGAAGACTCTTTCCATCAATGTTAACTAAACGTCTACTTGAAGAAAGCTTCACAATATCAGAAACTATATGATATGATATGATGTGATTTGAAACTTGGGATTTGAACCACCATCAGAGCTGCTGTTACAGAAAATTACTCAACACCTTCCGACCAATTAAATTCAAGAATTCAAAAGCGCTGTGGTATAAATTGGATTACAGATGGTGCAATATAAAAAATGTACAGTATGACAATCATAACATTCTTGTCTCATTGTATTTACAACTTCACCATTTTAATGAGAACGTCTTTGAATGGAATATCTTCAAGCAGCAGAGCAAGTGTTCAGTTATTTTGCTAAAATATTTGCAAGAGTTTTAGCCTTTATCAGTTTATCAAAACAAAATAGAAATACTGTTCACCTGGTATTCACATGTCCTGCTTTTTGTAAGTACAGCATGACATTAATGGACATTACAGTGAGGGAAAAAAGTATTTGATCCCCTGCTGATTTTGTACATTTGCCCACTGACAAAGAAATGATCATTCTATAATTTTAATGGTAGATTTATTTGAACAGTGAAAGACAGAATAACAACAAGAAAATCCAGAAAAACGCATGACAAAAATGTTATAAATTGATTTGCATTGTAATGAGGGAAATAAGTATTTGACCCCTTGCAAAACATGACTTAGTACTTGGTGGCAAAACCCTTGTTGGCAATCACAGAGGTTAGACGTTTCTTGCAGTTGGCCACCAGGGTTGCACACATCTCAGGAGGGATTTTGTCCCACTCCTCTTTGCAGATCTTCTCCAAGTCATTGAGGTTTCGAGGCTGACGTTTGGCAACTCGAACCTTCAGCTCCCTCCACAGATTTTCTATGGGATTAAGGTCTGGAGACTGGCTAGGCCACTCCAGGACCTTAATGTGCTTCTTCTTTAGCCACTCCTTTGTTGCCTTGGCCATTGTCATGCTGGAATACCCATCCACGACCCATTTTCAATGCCCTGGCTGAGGGAAAGAGGTTCTCACCCAAGATTTGATGGTACATGGCCCCGTCCATCGTTCCTTTGATGCGGTGAAGTTGTCCTGTCCCCTTAGCAGAAAAACACCCCCAAAGCATAATGTCCACCTCCATGTTTGACGGTGGGGATGGTGTTCTTGGGGTCATAGGCAGCATTCCTCCTCCTCCAAACACGGCGAGTTGAGTTGATGCCAAAGAGCTCCATTTTGGTCTCATCTGACCACAACACTTTCACCCAGTTGTCCTCTGAATCATTCAGATGTTCATTGGCAAACTTCAGACGGGCATGTATATGTGCTTTCTTGAGCAGGGGGACCTTGCGGGCGCTGCAGGATTTAAGTCCTTCACGGCGTAGTGTGTTACCAATTGTTTTCTTGGTGACTATGGTCCCAGCTGCCTTGAGATCATTGACAAGATCCTCCCGTGTAGTTCTGGGCTGATTCCTCACTGTTCTCATGATCATTGCAACTCCACGAGGTGAGATCTTGCATGGAGCCCCAGGCCGAGGGAGATTGACAGTTCTTTTGTGTTTCTTCCATTTGCGAATAATCGCACCAACTGTTGTCACCTTCTCACCAAGCTGCTTGGCAATGGTCTTGTAGCCCATTCCAGACTTGTGTAGGTCTACAATCTTGTCCCTGACATCCTTGGAGAGCTCTTTGGTCTTGGCCTTGGTGGAGAGTTTGGAATCTGATTGATTGATTGCTTCTGTGGACAGGTGTCTTTTATACAGGTAACAAACTGATATTAGGAGCACTCCCTTTAAGAGTGTGCTCCTAATCTCAGCTAGTTATCTGTATAAAAGACACCTGGGAGCCAGAAATCTTTCTGATTGAGAGGGGGTCAAATACTTTTTTCCCTCATTAAAATGCAAATCAATTTATAACATTTTTGACATGTGTTTTACTGGATTTTCTTGTTGTTATTCTGTCTCTCACTGTTCAAATAAATCTACCATTAAAATTATAGATTGATCATTTCTTTGTCAGTGGGCAAACATACAAAATCAGCAGGGGATCAAATACTTTTTTCCCTCAGTGTACTTATTTCATTTCTTTGGCATTGGTATGGCACACCTACATACAATATTTCTATATAAACACAGTATGTTTCCGTGTATCAGTCATTCTGTGTTTGTTAAAGGGCTGCACAGAGCGCTTTGTGTCCAGCCCTGAGGAGGTGATGGACGTTATTGATGAAGGCAAAGCCAATCGTCATGTCGCTGTCACAAGTGAGTGACCAAGATCAGTGCACTTTTAGATTTAATTTTTTTAAATGTTGAGTAATTTTTATAACTTTCCTCTCACTATTTTAGATATGAATGAGCACAGCTCGCGCAGTCACAGCATCTTCCTGATTAACATCAAGCAGGAGAATGTGGAGACGGAGAAGAAGCTGAGTGGGAAGCTCTACCTGGTGGATCTGGCTGGAAGTGAAAAGGTCTCATTTCTGCTTGTTTTTTGTTTTTTTTTTGTTTTTTTCGGTCTGTCCTGGCTCAGATATGCGTGTTGTAATATTATAGGACAAGCTGGCATTATGTATGGCATCAAGCTGACTTGGCATCATGTTCCTTTTGAAAACACATGCATACTGTATGTCATGACAGATAAAGCTTTTGCTACTGTATATTATACTGAAATTGCTGTGCTATATTAACTATTATAACATATATATTATAGAAGTCATTTAAAGTGAATTGCAATTGAAATGAATAGCTAGAGATATTATGGTATTACCGTTAACACTGTCTAATAACTATTGTGTAATTACATATATAATTTAAGAATGGAAATTAGCTGCAATTGGTATCACACTCTACATTTTTGGTCTACTGAAATAAACATGCTCTATTAGGCGTTTTTGTTTCTTCTGGTGCATGTGTGAACTGTTTTACTCTCTCACTCTCTTTCTGTCTCCTGCCTTTAAGGTCAGTAAAACAGGAGCAGAAGGAGCTGTCTTGGATGAAGCTAAAAATATCAATAAATCTCTCTCAGCTCTGGGCAACGTCATCTCTGCACTGGCTGAGGGAACTGTAAGTGTTGTTGTTTTTTTTCTCATTGCTCTGATCCTCCTATATCTCTAGGTGCTGAAGTAAAGGGGGGAAAAACACAGCAAAAAGCATATTAGCTGTTCTTGTGGCTGTTCTGTGCCTTGCAATAAATTCTGCAAGTCTCAAGAACTGTACTGGAGAGATGTACACTGTTCTGACAAAACATATTCTCTCAGTTGGTGTTTGCAGAGCATGTGGTCTAATATACAAGTCTCTCATAAGGGTTCTACTGGTGTGAGATCTGGTGACTGTGAAGCCCATAGAATGTGATTTACATCCTTTTTGTACCAATTAAACCGTTCACTGAGCCCTGTAGATGGGGGTGGAGTAATCCTTGAGCAGACCACACCCACCAGGATATAAGTTTCATCATAGGATAAAGGTGATCAGTTAGAAAAACTGTGAATTGATTTGCAGTGACGCTTCCCTCTGAGGGAACAAGTGGGACCAACACATGGCAACAAAAATTCCCCCACTAACATAATGAAATGAACAATTTCAAATTGAGTATTATTCGGAGGTACTCTGTTTTGGGGTTTTCTAGGGAAATATGTTAGTATATTGTGCCTGGCTTCTTGGAGAATTTTTTTTTTTTTGGATTAGTATTTAAAATGAACTAATTTACACACCAAAGAAATGCGCAAATAAAGGTATTTCTGGGGCTGTAGGTGGTGAAACTAGTTATCAACTATGAATCCAGTTTGAAATGAGTGTGTGAGTCAGCCTTGGTTTTAACCTTCGGCATTCTCTAGTTTCTTTTTCACTTCCTGGTATTGCTCCAGCTTCTCATGTTCCTGTTACTGTAACTTGGGATTGCCACATCAATCGGCACAGCTATTTCTGCACCTTATCAATTATCTAGATGGTTGTCTGTTAATTCTCTGGATCTGATGGTCTAGTGCATCTAAAATCGTGTTCTTTCTACCACTCTGTGCTTCTTCCCATTTGTACTTGGATGTGTCCAACCAGTAATTCTTGCATATGTTCCTTGGATGCTTGATTGTGTCTCTCTGTGTATGATGTTCATCCCTGCATCATAGGTTTCTAGATTTTTCAGAGGGGTCTTTTAACTCTTTTCTGATGATACACCTCAGCTTAGATAGATCTAGTGTTGAATACCAGTTATTGCACGACGTCATTATATTAGAGCCATCCTTTGATCCTTCAATCCTGACTTTATAGCTACGTGAAGGATTTTCCATTCATTCCATCATGGCACCTCCTCTATTTGAGCAATACTCACATTTATGTCTGTTTGAGGCTATATAATGTAATGGTTATGATTATGGAAAGAATCTGGCTATGTAAGCTATTTGCATAAACATATCTGAGAAATCAACAATAGATATGCAATAAAAATGAATACATAATTAAAATCAAATAAAGATCCTAAACAAACACAAATATAGATAGGAATAGTAGGTGGACTATTAAAACGTTTGACAGGACGCTTCAGACTAAGGGCGTGCATAGGGACTGAGATCCCACAGGATGAAACAAAAAAGTCTGCTTGCTTTCATGTAATGCCTCAGAAGCCGGTGGGCAGGGTAGCAAGGATTCAGCCAAATTCCCCACACACCTACAGTATTTTAAAAACTGCACAAACAGACTTGAAACTACACCAAAATGTTTGCGCACAGAAAAAGGTAGATACAGTGCCCATCACTAATACTAACAATGGGTCTTACCCATTGTTATGAATGACTAAGGGAATCTGGATTATGTGTTACCTCATAACCATGAGGAAGTCATGGTTGAACAATTTCCTGTGTCCTGTGTACTAAAAAAAAAAGTAAAATTTCAATGGGAATATACTTCAAATATATTTTTCTCATATGAATTCATACGGCTTACAATTATTGTTGCACACCTATATTTAACAAAGTATTTAACAAAGTACACCTTTATTTAACACACTTATATATATATATATATATATATATATATATATATATATATATATATATATATATATATATATATATATATATATATATATATATATATACAGTGAGGGAAAGAAGTATTTGATCCCCTGCTGATTTTGTACGTTTGCCCACTGATAAAGAAATGATCAGTCTATAATTTTAATAGTAGGTTTATTTGAACAGTCAGAGACAGAATAACAACAAGAAAATCAAGAAAAACGCATGTCAAAAATGTTATAAATTGATTTGCATTTTAATGAGTGAAATAAGTATTTGACCCCCTCTCAATCAGAAAGATTTCTGGCTCCCAGGTGTCTTTTATACAGGTAATGAGCTGAGATTAGGAGCACACTCTTAAAGGGAGTGCTCCTAATCTCAGCTTGTTACCTGTATAAAAGACACCTGTCCACAGAAGCAATCAATCAATCAGATTCCAAACTCTCCACCATGGCCAAGACCAAAGAGCTCTCCAAGGATGTCAGGGACAAGATTGTAGACCTACACAAGTCTGGAATGGGCTACAAGACCATTGCCAAGCATCTTGGTGAGAAGGTGACAACAGTTGGTGCGATTATTCACAAATGGAAGAAACACAAAAGAACTGTCAATCTCCCTCTGCCTGGGGCTCCATGCAAGATCTCACCTCGTGGAGTTGCAATGATCATGAGAACAGTGAGGAATCAGCCCAGAACTACACGGGAGGATCTTGTCAATGATCTCAAGGCAGCTGGGACCATAGTCACCAAGAAAACAATTGGTAACACACCACGCCGTGAAGCAATGAAATCCTGGAGTGCCCGCAAGGTCCCCCTGCTCAAGAAAGCACATATACATGCCCGTCTGAAGTTTGCCAATGAACATCTGAATGATTCAGAGGACTACTGGGTGAAAGTGTTGTGGTCAGATGAGACCAAAATGGAGCTCTTTGGCATCAACTCAACTCGCCGTGTTTGGAGGAGGAGGAATGCTGCCTATTACCCCAAGAACACCATCCCCACCGTCAAACCTGGAGGTGGAAACATCATGCTTTGGGGGTGTTTTTCTGCTAAGGGGACAGGACAACTTCACCGCATCAAAGGGACAATGGACGGGGCCATGTACCGTTAAATCTTGGGTGAGAATGTCCTTCCCTCAGCCAGGGCATTGAAGATGGGTCGTGGATGGTGTTCCAGCATGACAATGACCCAAAACACACGGCCAAGGCAACAAAGGAGGGGCTCAAGAAGAAGCACATTAAGGTCCTGGAGTGGCCTAGCCAGTCTCCAGACCTTAATCCCATAGAAATTCTGTGGAGGGAGCTGAAGGTTCGAGTTGCCAAACGTCAGCCTCGAAACCTCAATGACTTGGAGAAGATCTGCAAAGAGGAGTGGGACAAAATCCCTCCTGAGATGTGTGCAACCCTGGTGGCCAACTGCAAGAAACGTCTAACCTCTGTGATTGCCAACAAGGGTTTTGCCACCAAGCACTAAGTCATGTTTTGCAGAGGGGTCAAATACATATTTCCCTCATTAAAATGCAAATCAATTTATAACATTTTTGACGTGCGTTTTTCTGGATTTTTTTGTTGTTATTCTGTCTCTCACTGTTCAAATAAATCTACCATTAAAATTATAGAATGATCATTTCTTTGTCAGTGGGCAAACGTACAAAATCAGCAGGGGATCAAATACTTTTTTCCCCTCACTGTATATATATATATATATATATATATATATATATATATATATATATATATATATATATATATATATATATATATATATATATTTTTTTTTTTATACACCTGTGTTGTGTTTGCAATTGTTTGAAATCCATGAGATCAGAGTATTTTTGTGAATTTTCTGAACAAAAGATCAAAAGGTTAAACAAAAAAGGTAATTTTTTATTGCCTTCTTTGCTCATATTTACCAACGGTGCCGATATTACTGGAGGGCACTGTATATTGGTCTTCTTTTTCTCAGTCTTTGTCTGGGAAACGAGTTAACAGTGGTGCACATGCATCCTGATTTACAATCTCTGCAGTACATGGAACCCAGTAACTCCGTAACCCAGTAACCCAGTAACATGATACAAATACCAGGCTCAGTGTTTTTTTTTCTGCAGTGGTTTGTTTCAGTAGCCTGACTTAAGTGACTTACTGAGCTCCAGAATAAAGCCAAATTTATTCAATATTTCTCTACAGACAAAAGCAATACACTTTTATTTGTAGAGCTGCCACTTTGTATAGCTCATGTCCACTGCTGGGTGTCCAAAAATAACTATTTAATGAATTTTTTAAATATTCATTTGTATTTTTGTTGTGCATGTGTTTTTTTTATCATTCTTAAATTATCCAGTCTGTACAGTAGTGTTTTTTTTATTGTTTTTTACTGCTGCTTTTTTGCAAAATATGCGAATTTGCAATGCATTTTGCTGAAATTTTTTGTGCTTTTTTGCAGTAAACTACTTGAATTGGCAAAATTGTGATTGCACGAAATTGCTTTGCACTTTCGCGGTAATGTTTGTTGGTAAATGCGACCTTTTAGCTCTACTCATGTTCAACGTACGTGAATCGAAGGCGAACGTGATGACGTCACATGACTTGTCTCGGCCCAAATCTGTGGGGAAATATGCGGTGATTTTGAAAAATTGCAAGTTTCTGCGAATACTGCAACGTTTCCTTGATTTTGCATTCATTTCTGCGATCACAAAATCCTAGAGGGACTGATTTATCATTCTCCAATGTTATTGAAAGAAAATCTTCTTGGAACATAATACGGATGTTATAATGAAATGCATCCCAGCTTGGTTGCAGATTTTCTTATCTTTCTGGAATGTAACCTACCCAAATAATTAAATAAATCTAATTTAAAAAAATATTTTTAGATGGCTATTGGTGTCAACTACAAACAACGGTTCCCTGATTTGGGAAATATTTCATTGTTTTGAAACACAGTTAGCTTGCTTACTCAGTCATATTAGATAGAAGATAGAATGATTTCCAGAAATTTCCACCGGTTGTCTGGTTCAGGAATTGCTATTTGTTAATATAATTATAATTCGAGAATGAAAAATCACTCCCTTTTTTCGACTGTTTTCCAGTGTATAGTTGGTAGGGTTATAAAAAATAATTTAAAAAAAGACGTGAATATTTTGAGCACTGAACAGATACTGGTAATGGCATTGTGCTACATCCCTAATGTACAGTAATGGGGATTTTTTTTTTTAATCACTTCTTTGCTGGTTATTCTTGTCCTAACATGATATGATATGAACCCTTGAAAACCCTTACCCCTCCCCCCCTTTTTTTGTTTTTATGTGCACATAATATATAGAGATCTGATTGCACATCCATAACAACTATCCATTCCATGACTGCTTGTATAGTTGCACAAATATGGCTGCTGTTTTGTGTCTCTCACATTAACGTTACTTGTACATGCTTTCACGCCTGCAGAAGACGCACGTGCCGTACCGAGATAGTAAGATGACACGAATCCTGCAGGACTCTCTGGGTGGAAACTGCAGGACCACCATCATCATCTGCTGCTCACCGTCCGTCTTCAATGAGGCCGAGACCAAATCCACGCTTATGTTCGGCCAGAGGTGAAGGCAAAAGCGATAGTTCTCGAGGTTGCTTTATGTTAATTCATCAAAGCCCAGTAGCTGCATTTAGTGCATCTTCATATACACAGTTCACTTTCACATACCATCTACAAACTTCTTCTTTTCTGCTTTTAAATTTCAGTTTCATGAGACATGCTAATATTTAAAATTTTAAAATTAAAATTTAGTAGGATATCACGTTTAGAAATTATAATTAGACAAACCCCTCTCTTTCTCTCTCTCTCTCTCTCTGTGTGTGTGTCATATGAATCAGTTTGTGTTCAATATGAGGTGCAATATGAGCCTCCTGAAATCAAATACATATTTCATGTCTCTCCACAGGCTTTCACAGTGAAACCGCACAATGGAACGGTTTAAAACCCCTCTTTTCTCTAAATGTGCTATAATCCCTCTTACTTCTGGAGACTGTGCTGCAGTTGAAAGCAAAGACAGAACGTTGTTGTAATACCACGTGAACTTTCAGGAGAAATGGTACCTTTTGTACCAAAGGTGCAGCAGCAGAACTTAGGGCTCAATTATGCACCTTGAAGTATTTTTAATGGTACACGTTATTCAGCATTCCAGCTAAATGATATATACTCAACCTATAAAGAATAAACATTGAGGCTATCACCCTAGCAACAAGAAAAGTTACTGTAAAGTCAGTCCATACAGGATTTTACAGCGTTTTTTTTTTGTTGTTTTTTTTTTTGTGATTGTTTTGCACAGTCTTTCACAGTGATGTTTGTTGGTAAATGAGACTTTTTCACTGCACTGATGTTCGATGCACATGAATTGAAGGGGGCTTTGGCTGAATTCATGTTGTGATGTCGTCACATGGCGCATTGTGATGATGTCACATGATGCGGAAATCTTTTCTGCAGAAAATCTGCTGTAATTTTGAAAAATTACAAGTTCTCTTGATTTTGCATTAATTTCTGCAATCCCAAAATCCTGCAAGGACTGTTAAGTCCCTTTTTCACTATTCACTACGTTTTCATTATTCTATTTAATGTAATATTCATTTATCTTTGTCTGTATTTAATCTTGGATGTAGCTGTCTTTTTTTTGTTGTTGCCATTATATACAGCAGATTATGAAAGATTATGAAAGTTGTCTGCCTGTAAGTATGCAGATACACACATAGTCCTGCGTTTCCCAGTGTGTTTACAGAGATCTCTGTGAGAGTTATTGAAGATACTCATTTAGAGGATTAGAGTTTATTATTAAATATGATAACATCAGTAAACTTTCATATTATTATTATTATTATTATTATTATTATTATTATTATTATTATTATTATTATTCATCTTTTTCAGTAACTACAGTGAAAATAATAGGAAAGATATGTAGTTAAAAGAGTAAGTAATTTAAATTTGGACCAGATAATGGGCTAAAGGGATTAATCTATGGTAGTTAATCTCATGATAGTGTCCTTCCATGACAGGATATTTATAGACTCGATGCTAACGCCTTTGGAGAAGTGTTCGGATCTCTGGTTATTGTCAGTGAGACAGATGTGTGTTGCAGCTTTACTAAACCAGGACAGCACTGGTCAGGTGATTACAAAATCAATTTGCCGTTCCTCTGTGCGTCATTAAGGCTTTCTCACCCACATTACTGTATCAGAGAGAAGTTTGTGACCATGCATGTTTTCTTTTTTGTTTCTTTGTTTGTACATGTGTTTAGTGTAGTGAGATTTAGTGCTCATTAGAGGCCAGTCGCCATTTCAGTGCTTAATTAAAGCAAAAGAGCCTAAAGTGCCCCAGTTCTATTAACACACTAATAATTAATTAGCTAGAAAAGGACAAAAGATATATGTAAAATATCTCTCTCTCTCTCTCTCTCTCTCTCTCTCTTTATATATATATATATATATATATATATATATATATATATATATATATATATATATATAAAAATATATATATATATATATATATATATATATATATATATATATATATATATATATATATATCTCGCTCACAGAGCCAAGACCATTAAGAACACGGTGTCGGTCAACCTGGAGCTAACGGCCGAGGAGTGGAAGAAGAAGTATGAGAAGGAGAAGGAAAAGAACAGAGGCTTGAAGATCATCATCCAGCGGTTGGAGAATGAGCTGAAGCGCTGGAGGAGAGGTAGAGTAAAGCAAAGAAACGCTCACATGGCAATTCTGGCAATGACATAAATGATATATAATGATAACCCTATACATTAAAATCAAGGTTTTTTTTTTATTATTATATCACATTATCCACCCCCACAACTTTGCGTTTTTAAACGTTAAAAGCCATATAACACTACTGCAGCTGAGCATGTATTAAATTATTACCTCAAGGACATAGCATAATGTTTAAAAAAAATAGACTTCAATAGAGTTCAGTATTTTATTTAAAAATATTAATGAAAATGTTTGTTCTTTTATGTCTATTGAAAATATTGTAGCATATACTGTATTAAGCCCCCAGAAATATTGCATAATACTTGTCACAACTCTAATATACAGTAATACACTAATATTAGAAATCTTAGACTTATACTATGATCATTTTTTAAAAATATGGTATGGTGAAAAATTTGGCTTTGGTTTTGACAGATGTCCCACGTACACTATATGGCTAAAACTTTGTAGACACTTCACCCTCACATCCAAATGGAGTTCTTCCCCAAACTGTTTCCACAAAGTTTGAAGCACACAAATGTCATTATATGCTGTAGCATTAGAATTTCCCTTCACTGGAACTAAGAGGCCCAAACCTGTTCCAGCATGACAGTGCCCCAGTGCACAAAGAGAGCTCCATGAAGGCATGGTTTACCAAGAATTGAGTGGAAAAACTTGAGAGACCTGACCTCAACCCCACTGAACACATTTGGGATGAACTGGAACACCAACAACACCCCAAACCTCCTCACCCGACATCAGTGCCTGACCTCACTAATGCTCTTGTAGATGAATGAACACGAATCCCCACAGCCACACTCCAAAATCTAGCGGAAAGCCTTCCCAGGAGAGTGGAGCTTATTATAACAGCAAATGGGGACTAAATCTGGAATGGGATGTTCAACAGGCACATATGGGTGTGATGGTCAGGTGACCACAAACGTGTACCTTTCAGCCAACCACATTAACCAAAATCACTGACTATAGTATAAAAAAAACAATATGAGTCTAATTTCTTGTTAAATATGTTTCCAGTGCATGCTTTGGCCTTCATCTCAGAGAATTATAATGTGATGGCCAGATGTCTTTACAAGGGAAAGCAGATTTTAAATGACAACATTTTTCAGCTCAACAGTTAAGTAGTGACTGCTAGGATGTGAGTTCAGACCCCTGTAGTGTTTTGATCATGAGTAAAGTTCTTAACCCTGTCACGTAATAAATGTAAAGGACACTAGGATGGATTCAAATGCAGATAAGAGCTTTTAGTTAAAGAGAAGCAGGCAGACAAATCCAAAACATCAGACAAAAGTGTGGTCAAGCGATTGGCAAACAGGCATGAATGAGGCAAAACCAGAATCAAGAATGAGGGCGAGAATGAGATCAAAACACATGAACTGATGATAAACGCTTGGTATACGGAAAACTCACGTAATACTTCACAAAGTCTAAATGTTCACAAAGTCTCTTTTATAGTGTGGGTGTGAGTGTTCTGGGAATTACAGTCCATGGCGGCCATGTTTGTAGGCCACCGTGCAGTATGGGAAATGTAGTCACTGGTTTGCTGTGATATGGAAAAACCCTCACCTCCTCAGCTGTATTATAGGATTGTATTCTGTCTCACATTTAACTCGTTTAGGATAAATATATCTGCAACCAAAATCAATCTAATAATGATAACATCTGATGAATATGCCTGAATATATATATTGTATAAAGTGATTAGTTTATAATGCAGCACAATGAAGACTTTCCAACAGAGATTTCTACAAATACGCTTTTTCTGTTATGTAACTTGAAGAGATTTCTCTGTGTTCTTTGCTTGAATCTGAAGTAATTGGCCTACTTTCCTTCTTCCCATACGCACACAACAGAGTAAACACTGTTATTTCAGAGAGTACATGCCTTTACCCCATTCATTAATCCTACAGACAGACAAAATTGTTAGGTATATGAAGTGGTCCATGTTTGAATATGATTAAAGATGACTTCTTCTTTTTTTTGCCCCAAATGTCTTTAGACCCAAGTTCAAGTCCACTGCTTTTCAAAAACCATATGTTTATTTTGTTGTTGTGACATTTTTGTTGCCGAGATGACTAAAATGAATTTCCCCCTCACATTTAGGGGAGGGGAATTAGGGCAATAACATAAAGTACTGATCTAGTGAGGATAAAGAACAGAAATGAGATGTGTGGATTGATGTTTATTGTATGCACTACAGCCAGGTTCATAGGTATTTTTGACAGACACAATATTCATAATTTTACCTCTGTACATCACCACAATATTTATGAAATGAAGCAATCGAGATGTGATTGAAGTGTAGACACTCAGCTTTAATTCAAAGGCTTTAACAAAACAAAACAAAACAAAAACATTGCATTAACTGTTTAGAAATTACAGCCATTCCAAATGGAGTTCTTCCATTTTCACAGCCTGAAAAGTAATTGGACAATTGACTGATAAGCAGTTTCATGGACAGGAGTGGCCTGTTTATCCATTCATCATACAAATTAAGGAGTGTATGGAGAAGGAAAGGAAGGGATCATTATCCAAGGCATACCACATCATCTGTCAAACATGTGGAGGCAGTGTTATGGGCATGTATGGCTGCCAGTGGAACTGGATCACTGGTGTTTATTGATGATGTGACTGCAGTGAGAAGTAGCAGGATGAATTCTGAATTGTATTGCACTTTCTGCTGAGATTCAGTCAAATGCTGAAAAACTGATGGGACGGTGCTTCAAAGTACAGATAGATAATGACTCAAAACGTACAGTGAAAGCAACCCAAGAGCTTCTTAAGGCAAAGAAATTAAATGTTCTTAAATGTCCAATGACCTCAACCCAACTGATCATGCTTTTCACTTACTGAAGACAAAACCGAAAGCAGAAAGGCCCACAAACAAGCAGCAACTGAAGGCAGCTGCAGTAAAGGCCTGGCAAAGCATCTGAAGGGAGGAAACTCAGCATTCGGTGATGTCCATGGGTTCCAGATTTCAGACAGCCATTGACTGCAAAGGATTTGCACCCAAGTATTAAAAATAACCCCTAATATTTATGATTGATAGTTTGTCCAAATACTTTTGAGCCTGTGAAAATAGAGGGTAGTGTAAAAAAAGGCTGTAATTCTTAAATGGTTAATGCAATATTTCTGTTAAACCCCATGAATTAAAGCTGAACGTCTACACTTCAACCACATCTTGATTGTATCATTTAAAATCTATTGTGGTGGTGTACAGAGGCAAAATTATGAAAATTGAGTCGTCGTCCAAATACTTATGGACCTGACTGTATATCTGTGAAAATAGCCACAACCAGGACAAAGACTATAGAAAATAATCAAGGACAAAGGACATATTCCATAATACTGGAAGCACAGGGTATATCCCAAATGCTTGCATGATGAAGTTTGTACTAGAAGACATTTTTTTTTAAAGTGTAAGAAAACTTTTTAAGATTTTCTTTTTTTTAGAAAAGCTATTCCTGCAGCCACTCATTAGTTTTAAAACTGATTTACTCTTAGTGCATTGTGGGTAATACACACACCTACAACACCAGGATGCTAGAACACTTAGAATTTGTTCAAAAGGACTTATTATAGCATATTTCATAATGACTACTGAGTCTTTTTAGAATTTCATGTGTTCTAGTGTTTCATAAAATTGCTGACACGCTAGTAAAAACATTAACCAGGACACGGCCAGAGACTCTCTCCAAGTCTCTCAGGGACTCAGAGATACAAATGATGGGGCCTGGCATACATGAAGACGACATACAGTTAGTTGATTGAAGCTGAGCATCTGAATAAAGAAGATCAGAACAACCGGAGAGACAGAGAGAAAAGACAAACAAGCAAAATCAGAGCATCTGTGCAGCAAAGTCCAGCCAGACAGCTCGTACAGCTTCCTCAACTCTCCATCTGGCCTCTTCTTCTTCACCTCCCTCCTTCTCTTCTTTCTCTCATTACCCTCTTCTCATACTGTATGTCTAAATCACACACATTGTTTTTTGGATGTTAGTCTAATCTGCATGCACAGACATCATCTCCTGTTGATTTATAAATAGCTCATTCCCTTTTCCACCATGAAAAGTAAGCGTTATTATTAAATCAGCCATTTGGCTGACAGAGTTTCTTATTCTATCTGTGTAAGGAAACAAAGCTCATATTACAGCTGCTCCTTAACTGATACTGAAAGCTTTTAAAGGCAGACAAACCTGCTGTGTCTTAACTAAGCTTTGGAAATAAAAATCCATCCATCCATCCATCCATCCATTTTCTATACCGCTTATCCTTCAGGGTTGCAGGGAACCTGGCGCCTATCAGGGAACGTCAGGCACAAGGTGGGGGACATCCTGGATGGGATGCCAATTGATCACAGAGCACAATCGCATACGCATTCACACATGCATTCATACATTTCGGACACTTTGGACATGCCAATCAGCCTAACATGCAAGGGGAGGAAACCGGAGTACCCGGAGGAAACCCCCACAGCACAGGGAAAACATGCAAACTCAGCACACACAGGGCAGCGGCGGGAATCGAACCCCCAACCCTGGAGGTGCGAGGCAAACGTGCTTATTTAGGAAGTATTTAGATGCATATCGGCTTCTCCTGAGTCAATGATCTTTAGTTTCAAATCAACCTCTTATGGCTTTTTCTCCAAATGTGAATATAATACAGAGATTTGAAAAGACTGACAGATTGCTGGTCTCAAATTGTCTTCAGCTAACATGGATTAAAGTCTACATTTAAAAACAACTGGAAGGGTACCCAAACGTTTGCATATAGTTGAATTTAGCCAAACATATTTGCCAATGTTTGGAGTAATAAACTCAATCTCTTTATCTCAGGTGAAGCAGTTCCAGTTGAAGAGCAGCAGAAAAGTAAAGAAATGAAGAACTCAGAAGCCACGCCCACAATCGACAGTCTGGCCCCGCCTCCCCAACCTCTTTGTGACACTGAGAAAACCAAGTATGAAGAGCTGATCAGTGACCTCTACCAGCAGCTCGATGACAAGGTACATACCACTAATAATAATAGTATACACATATGGATGCCGTTTCATTACCAACAAATATATGCAAGAGAATTTTAAAAAGAATTTTCTTGCCCAGTTCTTAAAAATGAAGCAGTACATGAAGCAGAAAAGGCCTACAGATGTAGTATGTATTCATGTTTCATGGCAAGCATTGAAATATAAATAGGAAAATGAATCTAATATGATGTCAGTATATCGCTGCATGAATTGTCCTAGTAACCTCAATTGTTATTCTGCAGCTTATAAAATAGCTCTTGATCCAGGACATCCTATTATTTACCTTTTTTTTTTTTTAACTATCATGTGTCAACAGTTAATGAATTTATTGAAGCCAGAAGATACTAAATCAAACTCAGGAAATCGTAATCTGGAAGGGGTATACACTGTTTTTAATTACACATTTAATTCACTAGATTGATTTGTTGAATTAATAAAAAAAATAATAAAAATTTTGTTAATTTGATTTGCTTAAAAAAAAACAAGATGCCCAAGGTTTAAATAGAATTGAGTATATGCATACATGTGCTTTACAAATCCAAATATACTATATTAAAAATATCCACACAACCCAAAAATCATCAAATGTAATAATTTGAGAAATATTTGATCTCACCATGGATTTTCAAAACATTGTTGTCTTGACACACAGCTAGTGGCTAGTTACTGCCCTGAGGTGATATTTACAAGTAGCTAATAGCAAAATCAATAATGAGTTACTTCTAGACTGTTATGAACTTAAACATGAATAAGCAGGACATCACCAACAGTCCACAACAGTTTAAGAAAGCGCTCTAGCTTTAAAGGAAGCTAGCTTTAGCCCCAAATCTATCCAGCTGGCTGATGCTAGAGAAAAGCAGTATTCATTGATGATAGCTCTATCTGTATTTTGAAATGATCGGTGCCAAAATAATTAATTCCTGCAAATAATATCAAAATATTAGCCTACTTAACCATATTACAGTAGACAAATGGCATTGTTAATTTTAACGATGTGTAAAATGGTGCTACCTCTCGGTCAGTCTGGGATCTAATAGGGACTACAAATGTTATAAGTGTTATAAGGTGAGGATTTCTTGTATGAGACACATTTAAATCTGAGATGATCTGAGCATAGTGAATTAGCTTAACATGACTTAAATCAGTGATGTCCTTTCTTCTATCATTCCTCCATATTTGATTGACAGGTTTAGGTGCTTACTGTGCAATTTCTCTGGGAAGGTTGATACAGGTGGTTACTCTGTTTCTCTGACTATCGGTCTGCCTCTGTCTCTTTTTCTCTCTTGCTCTCTCTCTCACACACACACACACACATTCTTCCTGACCAGGACGATGAGATCAATCAGCACAGTCAGCTGGCAGAGTCACTGAAACAGCAGATGGTGGATCAGGATGAGGTGAGCTCACTCCATCATGCACATCTAACACTATCACGTCACAAAACATTTATAACACACGCATAACATGCCCCTGTCATAACACTCATGTTCACGTAAGTATTTATGTCATGGACTTAAATGGAAATTGTTGTGGTCTGTGAGTTAGTCATAGATTATGACTATGTATGAGGTCTTTAAATGGGTCTTTAAAAGTGCAATCTAATCAAGGGTATGATAGCCAACAATGAAAGGCAAAGTTGTAAATGGTACTTCTTTTCCCATGAGCACCCAGACAAAAAAATTTGCCACATGTGTCAAATCTTTCCTTCGTTACTTCATTACAACTCTCTTTGCTTTAATAACAGCAACATATCTCTGAAGTGCATGTAAAGATTCCACCAGTGTCTTTAATCAGGTCCCGTTGATTATAGCCCACTCTTCCTCTACCTGGCCTGTGGTATTTTTCTATGGGATTGAGATCCATTCATCCAGGTGCATGACCCATTAGCACTGTACAATTGGGTGCTGATATTAGTGGATGTGTTTTTTTATTTTTTTTTAAATCTGGGTAGCTTTCCCCATACTTCATTGTAGGGCTCTGTGTCATAATGACTCACAAAATGACTAGTGAAATAGCATAACAGTGATCTATTGCCACCTGCTGGTTAGTACTATACTCCTACAACTCGGATTAAAGTCTAAGAAAATTACAGGATATAAACTGTAAATGTTCCAAAAAATACATATTGTGTTCCATACATTATTGTGTTCCCTTTTAATAAGAACAATATCTATACATTGCAATACATATGCAGAATAAACTTAATTGCGGCATATACTGTATGTCAAGTATACACTGTAAACATTGTTTGTTTGTTTTTTTCGCACAATTTAATTTGTCATCTAAATTTAATCTGATATTTAAAACCTGGTTAATATAATGGTTATATATTTACCTGGTTATCATCATCATCATCATTATCATCCTGCTAAGCAGTTCCTGTCAGATTCATTACGGGCCTTTAAACCATGTTAAACACACAGTAAACATGCATGTGAATCATGTTGCCATGGAAACAGCTCTATATCATCCACCATCTGGCTTCTGTCCACATTTTAGCTCTAACATGGGTACATTCATTAACAGAAAAATATCTTTTAATGTTAAACATACTTGACAGTGAAATTCTGGTGTCTACAAAAAAAAAATCACTTTCCACCCAAGATCAAAGACATATTGCCATTTTATTATGCTATAACCCTGAGCTGTCAGTGGTGATACTATTGTGCTTCCACAACTCCATGTGCAAGGGAGGAGTTTTGTTGCAGTTTGCTTTGCCAAATTCAAGGGTGCGTTTTAGAGAGGTGTAAATGCAATGTGGAAAAATAAATCAAGGGAGTGAGAAAATTAAATGATATAGTATAAATTATATAGGAATAATGAATTAAGGAATAATGAATGAAGAAAAGCTGAAATGCAACGAGGAGTTTATGTTTTGTTTATGGTGACAGTGTTCCCTTCCTTTACACGACGTGTTAGTACTGTATGTCCCAGTACTTGCTTACTCTTTTGTTACGCACTCAAAAGTATGTACTTTTTCTTTGCTAAAAGAGTACATACTTTTAGGACTTCATATAAGTATGCCATTTGGGATGCAGATTAAGAAACAGGGCAACTTAAATACACACAATGGAATGAGACACAGGTGACTGCAGTAGCACTATTAATAACAGTAACAGACTGGGGGAACACAACATGAGCGCCTCTAGTGGTCAAACACAGAATAGCAAGTCCAAAATCCTAACAAGGATGGATCATGTATTGGTTCCTTTACAACTGATTAATCGCACCTCTGAGGTTGGGGGTTCGATTCCCGCCTTCACCCTGCGTGCATGGAGTTTGCATGTGCTTTGAGGGTTTCCTCCAGGTACTCCATTTTCCTCCCCATTCCAAAGACATGTTGTAGGCTGATTGGCATCTCTAAATTGTCTGTAGTGTGTGTGATTGTGCCCTGTGATGGGTTTGCACTCTGTCCATGATGTCCCCTGCCTTGTGCCCCGAGTCCCCCGGGATAATCTCCAGGCTCCCCGCAACCCTCTGTAGGATAATCAGAAAAATTGATGGATTGATGGTTGCAAATGAACTGTTATTGTGCATAGATGAGAAATATCTGACTTCTACTTACATTGTGTAAAGTATTTATTTTTATAAAGACAGTGTCTTAAATTAAACCTTAACTTTCACCAAAAATCACATTCAGAGACTGTGATTTTCCATGACACAGTAGAACTGATCAGGCATTTCAGCTGTGTGATAAATATTATGCTGTGACTCAGGTACATCTACCCTGTTCACAGGTCTGAGTGAGTTAAAGTGTCTCAGTCATTGCGTCTACACCATCTGTCCCTGCAGCTGTTAGCATCGACACGGCATGACTGTGGGAAACTCCAGGAGGAGATGATGCGTCTTCAGTGTGAACATGAGGCAACCAAAGAGGAGGTGAAGGAGGTGTTGCAAGCGCTGGAGGAACTCGCCGTCAACTATGACCAGAAGAGCCACGAGTTGGAGGAGAAAGGAAGGAGCAACATCCAGCTCACAGATGAGTTAACGCAAAAGAGTGTGAGTAAGAGGAAGAGAGCAAGGACAAAGGGGAAATAGGAAATAAGAGAACAATAGTTACATCATACTTTTTACCCATTAATGGTATTATGGTTTCAGTGGTGTCATTTGAGGTGCGAGTATGAGATGATTTAAACAGTTTGTACTAATAGCAATGATTCAAGATCTTTATTGTCATATGTCCTTGGTACAGTTAAATTCTTATTTTGTCCATTCCTCTCAAGACAGCAGGGTAAAAGGACATAAGGAACAATATAATACAAGACTAAACACAATAGAATTGTACACAATACGCAATAAGAACTATAAAAATAAGAAAATTTCACAGTATAATAAAAAAAATTTAAATAGTAAATTTAAATTTGTCATTTTCTGGCATTGTTCAGAACCTCATTCTAAACACAACCTGTCAGGCAGAAGTGGATGTTAAGGTGGAAAAAGGACAGAGGAAGAGATTTTGCACCACATTTACAGGTGCATCTCAAAAAATTTGAATATCATTATAAAAATGAGTGGAAAAGTTCGTTTTTTCCCATAATTTAATTTAAAAAGTGGAACTTTCATATATTCCAGATTCATTACACATAAAGTGAAATATTTCAAGCATTTTTTTGTTTTAATCTTGATGATTAGGGCTTACAGCTCATGGAAATCAAAAATCCAGTATCTCAAAATATTAGATTAAAGAATTTATAATACAGAAATTTTGACCTTCTGAAAAGTATGTTAATTTATGCACTCAATACTTAGTTGGAGCTCATTTTGCACGAATTACTGCATCAATGTGGCGTGGCATGGAGGCAATAAATCGTGCAAAAGGAGCCATGACCAATTAACTTTTCTACGATATTCAAATTTTTTTGAGATGCACCTGTACTTAAAGGAGAGGACAGACAACATAGAGATGGCATTGTAGGTACTCTAGTGCAGTGACCCCATATGTGTGTGTGTGTGTGTGTGTGTGTGTGTTCCTGTTATAGACAATTTTATCCACTGTAGAGAGGGATCTGGCCACACTGCAGGAAGTGAGTGGACACCACAAGAAAAGATCTGTAGAGATCTTCAGCATGCTTCTGCGAGACCTCAGTGAGATCGGCACCATCATCGGCACTAGCGACCTTAAGACAGTAAGAACTTCTGACATGATATACTCACACACACTTGCACAAATTCTTGTTTGGCATTCAATTTTATCATTATGTATAAATATACACACACACACACACACACACAGTTAGGGAAATGATTGGACTCGTCAACATTTTTTTCAGTAAATAAGTTTCCGGTGAGGTTATTCACATAAAATTTTCACCACACTCAAGAAATCTGGAAATATAAAGAATTCACAACATTAAAGTCCAAAAATAAAGTTATGTGTAATAAAGTGGAATGACACAGGAAAAAAGTATTGAACACGCTAAGAAAAAGCAGTTCTCCAAGGCAAGGTGAGGCAAGGAACAAACTATAATCCATAAGTAATTATACCCATTATCTATTGTACCCGCTATAATAGTATATTTCAGCAATAAAAGTATTCTTTATAGCATTATATAGTAGTTTTGTTTTTTTTTAAATACAAGTATAATGGGTAGAAATCTAAGAAAAATGTGTTTTAGCTTTCTGCACTGTATATGTTTTAATGAAATATTTTATTAGTCTCCTCATGTAAAACTTACAATCACTGCAGTGTTATATGGAATGTAATGACGTCCTCTATGAACTAGTATATCTTTTGTAAGCAGATACCAAAATAAACCATGATATTTATTTTAAAAATTACAGAATTCTTTTTCTGTCATTCTGCAACTTTTTTTTCTTACAGCAAAACATGAAAAACAGATGTGACTAGAGTTTTATTACAATAGCAGCAAAACACAGCTGACTCTGAGTTTGCGTTAAAGAGACGATATTTGATTAAATGTAATACTCTATAAGCTGATCATACCTTTCTTTCTTTTGTCTCCAGCAGACAGCGGAGGGTCCTGTAGCGATGGAGGAGGAGTTCACCATGGCGCGCCTCTACATCAGCAAGATGAAGTCGGAGGTGAAGTCGCTGGTGAACCGCAGCAAACAGCTGGAAGGAGCTCAGGCAGAAACGGCACGCAAGATTCAGGCCAATGAGAAAGAGCTCGCGTCCTGCCAACTCCTCATCTCACAGGTCCGTCATGGTTCATTCAAGATTCAAGAACGTTACAGTAATGTGCAGTGGGCCCACACAATGAAATTCTTGCTTTGTTTACTCTCTTCTGTATGCTGTATAAAATTAAAGTGCACCTATTATGGTTTTTCAAATATGACCTTTTATGTAGTGTGTTATAGAGCTGTTTGTGAATGTAAAAACATCTGCAAAGTTTCAAAAATCAAAGCGCATGAAAAGAAGGAACCGATTCTGAACAGCTGAAACGAGTCGTTAGTGATTCCAGACTTTACTTCCTGTAATAACCTACGTACGTTTGTAACAAAAAGCCCCGCCTCTGGTCATTCGCGAACAGATGGAGCTAAAAGTCGTTATGGAAGTGGGCGTTTCCTTTTCGACACACGCTGACAGCGTTAGACCAATCACAGCAGACTGGGACATTTGACCAATTAGAGCAGAGTATGCTCTCTGAAAGGAGGAGTTTAGAGCGAATCCCTTAGAACGGATCATTGAACGAGTCATTTTTGACACTGGGGAAAAAAAGGTAACGCTGAAATTTAAGTTATGAGCACATTAAAGTGTTTTTTACCTTGGATGCAGGTAAATCTGTTGAATGAGACTTTTAAAACAAAACTAGGCACGTTTCAAAACCATAATAGGTGCGCTTTAAGTAAACTGGAAAAAACACAATATATACAAAATATGTGAGAGAAATATTTTTTAAAAGTATAAATTGTCAATATAAGTATTACAGTGCTGCCATTCAAGTATAACTCAGACTGTCCAAGTGTAGAGTGTGCTTAAAGAGTCCAGTGTGCACATAACTCTACCTCAGCAGTGCTCTCTAGTGGTAGAGATAATAGTTCCATAATCCCATATCCCAGGAGTATTGCCACAGTACTGAAATGGTATGTACAGCCTATTCACCTTCTCTACAAAACTAGCCAAATGAGAACATCAGGAAGGGTAATGCAGACCAAACCAGGTTGGATTCCCAAAAAAACAGAGATTGAGATCTATATTTAAGCAATATAGCAAAGCATAATCAGACCTGTTATTATCATAAACATTCAATGTATCTTAGGGCCACTTCACATTGTACACTTGCATCACAGTCACACTTTCATTGTCAAAAAAAAAAAGATCGTTAAGCAATTTTTTGTGCTGGTATGAAGAGAGCAACATGTAACTTTTACTTGATCCAATATTACATTAATCAGTTATTTGACAGCACAAAAATACACACACAACACCTGCTCTGGTGCAATCCATATTTGTGATACAGCGATGCATGTGTTCATGGAGCTCGCTTTGTGCACAAAGGTATTATCATGTTGGAACAGGTTTGGGCCTCTTGTTCCAGTGAAGGGAAATTGTAATGTTACAGCACAAAAAGACATTCTATACAATTGTATGCTTCTAACTTTATAGCAACAGCTTGGGGAAAAACCACATATGGGTGTGAGGGTCAGGTGTCTATGAAGTTTTGGCCATATAGTGTAGAATAGTAGAATAGTAGTGGTTACCTATCCTAGGCTGCTTAAAACAATACATTATATGGTTCAGGACCTATTTTAGTTCAGTAGCTAAATATTAAGCCCTTTGCAGGCTCAACTATGTAATGCAGTGGAAACACTAACATCTACACTTCTCTGGTCCACTATGAATGTGACCCCACTGCCATGGCATACAGTACAGGGAATTTTGATCTGCTGCAGATGTGGATGCAAGTAATGTATTAAAAGCAGAAAAAGCAAGGTACAAGAAATACTTTGAAGGAGACGCGAGAAGCTGAAATTTGAGGCTTTATGTGTAAACTAGCAACTGTAATGTACTGTAGTTCATATACTACACTACTTGCTTCTAGATATTTATTAAAGTCATAAACATATTTTGACATTTTGACATGTTCTATTACTTGCCCAAGTGTTTTGGCAAGTACAGCCGATGTCTGCCATGAGGTCAGAATATCTGATTTAAACAGAAGCAATACAAAGGTTAGGAATTCATTTGCTCGTCTCAGTTTTAATGCACATGCAGAGTGTAATTTCTGTAGCATAAGTGCAGTGTTAGTCCATAAAGTCCATAAAGTCTCAGTCATGACCGGTGAAGAATCCGATAAAAAGTCTATTGATTGGGCCAGTTACCGAGTGTGTGAATGTGTCTGTGTCTGACTGATCCAGCTCCAGGCCAAGATAAAATCGCTGAATGACTACATGCAGAACATGGAGCAGAAGAAGAGACAGCTGGAGGAAAGCCAGGACTCGCTGATGGAAGAGCTGGCTAATCTCCACGCTCAGGGTGCGTCTCATACTAATGTATTCACAGACACTTGGTACAAGGATTATTCTCAGAAATTCCTGTAAATAAAGAATAGATATGTACAGTTACTTTATATCTGTGCGCTTTACAGCTGAAGATACACTTATGTATAAATATGTCTTATGTCCTAATATATCTAGAGTCCTAGACACTACATGCTCTAGAATATTGACCTTTTTATATACTGTAAACAATACTTATTGTACTGTTGCATGTTCGCTAATCTAGGAAAGATGCATGAAGTGTCTGTGATGGACAAAGAGAAGGAGCACATGAGCAAGATGAAGGATGCTGAAGAGATGAAGGTACAGAATAATGTTCTCTCTGCCACACATAACACCAAATATAAATGCATTATATAGTGCTTCACCTCTTAAACAATTACAGCAAGATAAAAATAACAATAAAAATGAATGATGATGCTGAATGATGAGCTGCTTGCGGTTATTTGAGAGATTATGCTTGTTAGGTCATGCTGACCAGAGGAGGAAAGTACATATACTACTCCCGGTTAATTGAACAGATATGTTTTTATTGTCTTAAAGACATTCTGATAAAGGTGTATGGTGGAAATTTCTAAGACCAACATAAATGGTAAAGTATAAATATATGTATTAATGTATTCTTTGCATAACTTTATAGGTGTTGTTTTAATTATTTTTACTCTAAAATAATAGAAAATAATAAATGAAGAAAATCTAAATAAACTTCTATGAACTGGTGTGTGCAAACGTTGAACTGGTAGTGTACTGTAAATACAGCAATTGTACTTTATTACTATCCTTAACTGTCGTATTACAGGACATGGATACTACCTGCATATAAGTGAAAATGAATATATTTACTCTTAATTACTTTTACATGAAAAATCCACTTTTTTACTCTTAACATTATCATTTAGATATGGAATAACATTATCATTTAGATATATTGTCTCCACCATGGAGAGCAATACAAATAAAAAAAAATTTTAAAAAGGTAATTGTGACTTTAAATCTCTATCGAGTGTAAATATCGCAATTCTGATATTGTTACTCACAATTCTGACATTTTTTCTCGCAATTACGAGTTTAAATCTTGCTACTCGGACTTTATTTTTCGCATTTTTGAGTTTTGCAATTCTGACATTTTTTTCTCACAATTCATATTGCAAAATTTTGACTTTATTTCTCTCAATTACGAGTTTACATCTCACAATTCTGACTTTTTTTTTGATGCAGTACCTGAAATGTGACTAACTTCTGGGAACGAGCATGCTAGCAATTGATTTTCTTTGTCTTGATTAGCTGATGAGTGTTGTTCTTATGTGGCCTATTTATAGAAAACGATAAATGCTTTGTCGGTACATTCTTTGTAATTCACTAAATGTCAAGTGGACATCTAAATTGCAAGAACAAAAGTTAGAATTGTGAGATGTAAACTTGTAATTGCGAGAAATAAAGTCAGAATCACAAGCTATAAAGTTGCAACTGTGAGAAATGAAGTTGCAGTTCTGAAATATAAAGTCTTATAAATGACCTTTTTCATTTATTTTCTCCGTGGTGGAAACGGGCTTCCATATTTAGACCTTAAAATATTACGACTCGAATATTTATTTCCTTTTTTCCAGTCTACTAATTCAATCAGTCACTTTTCTGTGCATTTATTGAACATCCAATCAAAATCCATTTCAAAGCATAGAACAATCAGTCATCTTTCTGCAAGAAATATCTGTTAGTCTCACTCACACTACATGTTAAAGTGACTTAATTTTTTTAAAAAAAATCTAATGAAACAATAATGCAAGTTTTAAATGAGCAAGGGTGATGTGGTGGGATTTATTTCACTTTCTTATGAACAATGAAAAATAAATAAATACTAACTCCTAAACATAAGCATAACTTTTCATACAAATTGAATCGCATGGACTGTTACAAATCCACAAGTCAAGTGAGGCCATGGTTTATAAACATTGTTATAAAATCAATTCATTAAAATGATCCGCTCTTTATTTCAAATATAAAAACAACTTTTAACTTTTACTCAAACACCATTTTTAATTTTTAATCAAGATTTTGACACAGTATTCGCACTTTCACTTACAGTGGATATAAAAGGTCTACACACCCCTGTTAAAAAGGCATATTTTTGTGAAGTAAAAGAATGACACTACGATAAAACAAGTCAGAACTTTTCCCGCCTTTAATGTGAAATTGCAAAGTAAAATACAAATAAAAAGGGGGGTGGGGGATCAGAAACTTTTTTTTACAGAAAAAAGAAATAACCTAGTTGCATAAATAGCCTAGTTGCATCAGTGTGCACACCCCTAAACTAATACTTTATTGAAGCCGTTTTTGAATTTATTACACCACTCAGTCTTTTTGGGTAAGACTCGATCAGCATGACACATCTTGTCTTGGCAGTATTTTCCCATTCTTTCTTGCAAAAACATTCTAAATCCATCAAATTGTCAGGTCACCCCACAGATTTTTTGTTGTATTTGGATTTTTCCTATTTTTTCCCTAAAATGTTTCTATAATTGTAATTTCACACTGAGGCTGGGAAACGTTCTGACATGGTTTATCTTGGTTTCATTTCTTCACATCAAAAAAAAACTTTTAACAGGGGTCTGTAGATTTTTATATCCACTGTAGGTCTTATTTTTTCTGATCTTTTTGCACCTGTGGTGAACAACTTTATCTGCTCTTGAAGAGTCATTAGAGTGATTTTGTTTGCCATTTCTGTGAACTCGCTGTGTGTAGAAAGCGCTGCAGGAGCAGATGGAGAGTCACCGTGAGGCCCATCAGAAGCAGCTGTCACGCCTCCGAGACGAAATCGACGAGAAGCAGAAGATCCTGGATGAGCTGAAAGAGTTAAGAATTTTTTTTTAACTTATTGCAGGAGATATTTCATGCAAGCGAAAAGAAGACCATCTCAACAGATTAACATGGCTAACAACAAATCTAGTATTAGTAATATTTTAGCAGTTTGGTAGTTTTCCTCAGCCTTTATTTATTTAGCACAACAGTGTTAAGATATTAAATTAAACGATGTTGATCGTTGAATCTCATAAACAGAACTGATTAGAATTATTGTTTGTGAGAATTAGATTGTTGTCACACTTAAAAATCTATACCATGTTTTTACCCCTCAGTATGAACCAGTCTCTTCAGCTGGAGCAGAAAAAACTCTTGTCTGACTACGACAAGCTAAGAGACGAGGAACAGGAGAAGGACGAGAAACTGCAGAAACTAATGTAAGTAGACTGTTGAAGTTAAATAAAAAAAAAAACCAAGAGTCCACAGTTCTATCTGACCGAAACGCTCATGTGTGAAAGTTTCAGTCGATGCCACATGTTGTGGTTGGTGCCATTTTGGGTATTTGTCATCAATATTAACAAAACAAAGAACCAAAGTGAACGAATAGTTCGTGAAGATTATTAATTGCTGCCGTTTTCCCATCAATCACTTCAAGCACAACTCCATCCTGACACATTAAATATGAAATATTTGTGATGTGCTTTGCGATTCTGCTGCTAATTTATTAATTAGTGCTGTATTGTCATTATTCCTGTAAGAAGATAGAGGTTGTCCAGTGCGCTGATGTCACAGGGGGACATTGCTAGCTAGCATAGTTACAATGCCATTGAAATAGAGAACAATTTTCAACAATCTCAAAAGTAAGGGATAATGCTCAGGTTTCGCTCTTAGATCGTACAAACAAATGAGAAACAGCTTGTTTTCTCAGTCACCATTTTGTGGCAACATTCCACATCATACTAGTAAGAAATCAGTAGTGAAGACTGACTAGTAGGCATTGTGGGTAATGTAGAACACTATAAACCAAAGTGGAAACAGATTAATGTCAATGAATGACTTGTAAATAATAATAATAATAATAATAAAAAATGTCTTAGAATTGAATTCTAAAATAAATATTTTGCACCATTGAAGAAGGGCAGTTTGTTGACTGTTAGCTAGCTAGCTTTTGTGGATAAATATTTACAGCTGCCTAGCAAGCTAATGTTCTTGTTTGCTGTTGGTGATCTGGCTTTAAATTTGGGTGAAAAAAAATCACTCTAGTGTATTTGTATATGTATATTTTAATATCCATTTGTCATGAAATGGACTTGCTCATAAAAATTAGCAGTGATTTTGAGATTAGCATGATCAGCTTAGCCGAGCAAGAAAGAGAGGTCTCTGTACAAGCCCATATAACCAGAAAGATCAATGTTCAGAGAGAAGTTTTTAAATGATGGCGTGTGAAGTGTTGTATTTGAGGAACGTTTGTCTTTTGTCTCTGGGAATTAGTTTGTTAAATGAGAAACGAGAACAGGCCAAGGAGGATCTGAAGGGTCTTGAAGAGACTTTGGTAAGTACGCATCAGGAACCAACATTTATGTTATATATTTTCATACATTTTGGCAATATAAAACTGTAATCAGTAAGCTAGACAGAGTTAAAAGTGTGCTTTTATTTCACCTGACTATAGTAATATGACTAATAATTCATACATTTTTAATGGCACTATTTATCCTGCTTTCCCAGACAAAAGAGCTCCAAACTCTCCACAGTCTGCGCAAACTCTTCATCGACGATCTTAACACACGTGTCAGGACAGTAAGTATTACGACATATTGGCAACCACTTTCTGTTTTTCCATTGTTATTTGATTTTTTGTAGCTTTAGTACTCTTACATTTCCTATTAATCCGCTGAGAATTTGGGTGGGTCTTCCAGCTGACTCTTCCTCCAGATGTGCTTTTGGCTTCAGGTCTGCGTTTAAGGGCCAGGAGCTGAATGACTAATGAGGATGTACATGCTCTAACAGCAAGACAGAAGATATTTCCATTAAGCTCAGGAAATGGTGTCACTAGAAGCTCTGAGTGAAATGTGAAATAAAAGCATCATTGCCTCATCCAATTGATGATTAAGCAAACTCTTAATAATGAATCAGTGCTCTCACAGATGTGCCCTTTCCTATCCGTGTTCATGCTGTTGAAAGATTTAAATGAAACTTCAGCAGTCATAATGATTGACATACAGGTGTCTGTGTTTAAGACTAGATCCTGATAATGAGGTACATTATTTATATAGCACTTTATTTCATGTACTTTATATAATGGACCGTCAGTCCACTGTGTCCTTTTCAGGAAGCAGCGGCCTGTCAGAATGACATGCTGAGTATGTTGTACAGTATAAAAGAAAAATATGTATATTTATTATAGAATGACACTTCGTACTTTTGCAAAACAAATGTCTGCAAAACTAGTTAGTTTCTCTTATCACTTGCGTTATAGTAGCTATAAAACGTTGTTCCCTTCCTAGCCTCTCGGTGTCTTTCTCTTAAAGTGAATAAGACAAAAATGAAAGGACAAGGAAATGTGAAATCCATCCATCCATTTTCCATACCGCTTATCCTACACGGGAGTGTGGGGCAACCTGGAGCCTTTCCCAGGGAACATAGGGCACAAGTTGGGTGACACCACCTTCAGGTCACTGTGACAGAATCTTAACCACTGAGACAACCTTTTCTTTCTGATAGAATGTAGAGTTGGACTCAGATGAGGCAGGAGGCAGCCTGGGTCTGAAACAGAAGATCATTTTCCTGGAGAACAATCTGGAACAGCTCACCAAAGTCCACAAACAGGTTTGCATTGTACTTTACTTTGACCAAAAAACCCCCAGAAGAAACCAAAAGTGGCATTGTATGCAGACTGCATACAACTTTCACAATATGCTTAGACTTACACACTTAAGGTATAGCATACTGCCCAAGAGGCTTGATATTTGGTATGGTATTGATATAGAGGCTTGGTATGCACATAATATATGCGTACAATGGCAGTGAAAAACTTTCCCCCAAACTGTCACATTCTGTCACATTCTGTCACATTTTCTCTCAAGTTGGTGCGTGACAATGCAGAGCTGCGCTGCGAGCTGCCTAAGCTGGAGAAGCGTCTTCGAGCCACGGCCGAGCGAGTGAAATCCCTCGAGACGTCATTGAGAGAGGCGAAGGAGAACGCCCTGAGAGACCGCAAGCGCTACCAGCAAGAGGTGGAGAGAATCAAAGAGGCAGTCAGGGCCAAAAACCAGGCCAGGAGGAACCACACAGCACAGATCGGTCAGTATCTAATCATACTGCTTATCCTTCAGGGTCAGGGGAAACCTGGAGCCTATCCCAGGAGGCATGGGACACGGGGCGGGGTACACCCTGGACAGGGTGCCAACCCATTCACACACCCATTCATTAACTATGGACACTTTGGACATGCCAATCAGCCATGTCTTTGGACTGGGGGGAAGAAACCCCCGCAGCACGGGGAGAACATGCAGACTCCACGCACACACAGGGCATTGGCGGGACTCGAACCCCCAACCCTGCCTGTGTGAGGCAAATGTGCTAGCCACTAAGCCACCGTTTTCCTGTGCCTGCCTTGTGTACCTTGTCTACTTTAATTCAAAAACCAAATTACCAAACTATGATACAGTATTTAGTTGTTAGTGTTATAGCCAGAAGGGGGCGATATTTTCCCATTTATTGGGAATTTAGAATTTACAAGACGATTTCATCTTTATTGTAATTAAGAATTGATTTGGCTGAACTACCAGAGTCAGTTTTGTCATTTTCAGTTCCACAGTCATGCATACTGATTTTAGATCTATAACCTTATACTCTTATTAAAGGTCATCAGAAGGCCCTCAGAAGTTGTTTTGTCTCTTCAATAAACAGATATCAGAATGGTTCCATGTAACATGCCATGGTTGGCATAAAGTCACCCATATACAGTATAACTCGGGAATTAACTGATTGGGTACAACCCAATATTACAATTTGAAGTAATTGAAGATGGCATATTAAATTGCTTAGACTAAAAAGGTTCATACTCCGTGGTTATACAACCCAGCATATTTCAAGCAATATAACACACCTGAGTTTAACCTTAACAAGTTTTATTAGTATATCATATCCTCAACAATATAATACAACACAATACTACTGTCCCAAGTGTTTACTCAACATTCTTCACTGTATGTCCCATAGCCAAGCCCATTCGTGCTGGACACCATGCTGGACATCACCCTGCAGCCTCTGGCTCACCGGGTCATACCATCAGAGGAGGAGGGGTGCAGAGCCCGCGACGTCATCACTACCACCAGATGCAAACAGCTCAGCAGCACTACCACCACAGCAGCAACAGCAGCAAATAAAGGATGGTATGATCCAGTAGTCAAAAAATCGTGAAAATTAACTACACTGAAAGATAATATGAAAACTGTTGACCACCATATTGTATCACGGTGTATAGTATTCATTTCTCCATGTTCTTTCATTAAAATTAATAGCATCGGGCTGTTAGTGCAGGGGAAACACTTCACTGTCCACCCTGAAGTGGATTTCAGACTGTGTAAACAGGCATATTTACAGCTGCCTCAGCTCTACACCATATATTAATGGGCAAAGGTCAAGACAACACTTGCTGATTTATGTCGTAGGTGCCCCTTGAGGTATTTTTGGATGAGACGTTTCCTCCCTCTCTGTTCACAGATGCAAAAGGCCCTTGCTTTAGATCCAGAGAGAAAACCAAGAAAAAAAGAAAAACGTTGTGGCGGAAGTTTGCTCATAACCATCTTATCAGTAGACCTTAATCACTGCTAACAAGCTAGTGGAAGCGTGTAGCCTTCAGTTTAGTATTGTACAAACTGCAAGTCTAAATCATCACATGTTTCTTTGGCCCAATTATACCATCTGTACTTTCAAATAGAGCTATACCGGTGTATCTCAAAAAATTTGAATATCATGGAAAAATTTGGTTCTTTTTGAATAATTTAATTCAAAAAGTGGAACTTTCATATATTCTAGATTCATTACACATAAAGTGAAATATTTCAAGCCTTTTTGGGGGGTTTTATCTTGTCACGTGCATTCAGAAGTGGTTTTCGGCCTTGCACTTTATGCACAGAGATTTGACCGAATTCCTTGAATCTTTTAATTATATTGTGCAATGTAGAAGGTGAAATGCCCAAAATCCTACCGATTTGTCTTTTGGGAATGTTGTTCTCAAAGTGTTGGATTATGCGCTGACACATCTGTTGGCAGATTGGCAAGCCTCGACCCATCCTTGCTCTTGAAGGACTATGCCTTTTTTGGAGACTCCTTATATACTATGATTAGACGATTACCTCACCTATTTCACATCGCCTTCTCATTTCAGCTTGTCACATCGCTATTAGTCCTAAATTGCCCCTGTTCCAACTTTTTTGGAACGTGTTGCATGTATCAATTTCAAAATAAACATTTATCTTCAAAAAACTATGCAGTTGATTAGGTAAAACATCAAATACCTTGTCTTCATAAATTTATTGTTTAAAATACAAGTCAAAGTACATTTACAAATCACTCTTCTTTGTTTTTACTAGAATTTTCCATACTGTCCCAACTTTTTCAGAATCGGGGTTGTAGATTCTGTGGCTAAGCATCATTATATCTTTAAAATTAAAAACCCAGTGTCTCAAAATATTAGAATAAAGAATTTATAATACAGAAATGTCGACCTGAGAATAGAGCTCTAATCAGCTAATTAACTCAAAACACCTGCAAAACTTTCCTGAGCCTTTAATCTCTCAGTCTGGTTCAGTACACAACCACAATCATGGGGAAGATGAAAGTAAATTTTGCATTTCATTTGGAAATCAAGGTCCCAGAGTCTGGAGGAAGAGTGGAGAGGCACAGAAGATTTTAGAGCACTTCATGCTTCCAGCTGCTGACAAGCTTTATGGAGATGCTGATTTCCTTTTCCAGCAGGACCTGGCACCTGCCCACAGTGCCAAAACTACTAGAAACTGGTTTTCTGATCATGGTATTACTGTGCTTCATTGGCCAGCCAACTTGCCTGACCCGAACCCCATAGAGATATTATAAGAGACACCAAACCTAGCATTACAGACGAGCTGAAGGCCGCTATCAAAGCAACCTGGGCTTCCAGAACACCTCAGCAGTGCCACAGGCTGATTGCCTCCATGCCACATCGCTTTGATACAGTAATTCATGCAAAAGGATTAAAGCCCCATCGAGTGCATAAATTAACAGACATTTCAGAATGTCAACATTTCTGTATTATAAATTCTTTATTCTAATATTTTGATATATTGGATTGTTGATTTCCGTGAGCTGTAAGCCGTTTAAGATTCAAACAAAAAAAAAAAAAAAGCCTTGAAATATTTCTCTTTATGCGTAATGAATCTAGAATATATAAAAGTTAGAAAATATATGAAAGTTAGAAAAAAAATTACTTTTTCACCATATTCACATTTTTTAGATGCACCTGTATAAGCCTCAATCACTTCACATAATCACACACATACACTCTTTCCGTATGACTGTGCGTATATGATGACTGTCCTACATAACATTTAGATGAAAAGTGGAAAGAAATGATCCCTGGTTACATCAGTGTTGTCCCGTATGTTCATACAGGTCAAGATGAATGGTGTTGTGCTAACAACCACGGCTAATTAAGTTTCAGGAGCATGTGCATTTGGTTGGAAAGTCACAGTGTAACAATAGCAAAAAAAAAAAAAAAAAGGTACAAAAAGGTTCTGTGTCCTCAAAAGTGAAGAAAGCTTGGGAAAATGGCTGAGACCAGGACATTAGCTTCAACCATTTGGCGTTTTCTAAGGAGCACTGGGCATATATGGATTGAGGCTTGGCGTCGTCTCCTCACAGTTACGTAAACAGGAGTCAGTTTGGGATTGTTCAAGGCTGGACAAGCAATGTTGACTTGTTGATTTGAAGTAGATTCATCTATTCCCATGCCCAGTAGTGCACTGTGTGTGTGTGTGACAGTGATGGCTTAGCAGTTAGGGTTCTGTTCTAGTTGAAATATTGTGAGTTGAAATCCCAGCACTGATGGAGAGCCAGGGTTTGGACCTTGAACAATGTATTTAACTCATTTATGCTCACTTTTGTGTGTTCTTTGTTTCTGCCTCACTTGTACGACACTTTGGATTTATGGTGTAAAGCAAAGCTTGTACCTGTATCCGTATCTGTACTCAGAATATCTGTATTCAGAATGGACGTGGACTAAACAGACTTCTTACTCAAAACCTCCCATTCACACAACAACTTTTTTGTTGTTGTTTCTGGCTTTCTGGCAAGCTGCCTTAAAAAATAATAATGTATTTGTTTAGAACATTGTAAATAATTAGATCCGGTCCAATTATTTTGATTGGTTGTGCAGCATTCATGTGAAAACTGTAATGAATTCCCAGGTTACACAGTTACACTTTTTGACCATATAGTAGTACACAGTTATAGAAGGGAACTATTTATATTCTGGTGTTACCCAGATGAGGATGGGTTCCCTTTTGAGTCTGTTTCCTCTCAAGGTTTCTTCCTCATGTTGTCTCAGGGAGTTTTTCCTTGCCACCATCGCTTCTGGCTTGCTTATAAGGGATAAATTCATACATTTAATATTTATATCCTGAATTTATATGTTTCTGTAAAGCTGCTTTGTGATTAAACTGAATTGAATTGAATCTATTTCCACTAGTGGAGCAAAAATAAACAAAACATTTGGCCATATATCAATATCTTGCTTTTAGAACTGCATTTAATTTTTAATGACCACAGAGAGTCAGGACCTCGGTTTAATGTCTCATCCGAAAGACAGTGCTGTTTTTACAGTATAGTGTCCCCGTCACTATACTGAGGCATTAGGCCCCACACAGACCACAGGGTGAGCGCCTCCTGCTGGCATCACTAATACCACCTCCAGCAGCAACCTTAGTTTTCCCCAGGACATCTCCCATCCAGGTACTGGCCATGCTCAACCCTACTTAGGGAAACCAGGCGAGAACTCCAGGGAGATACGGCTCCGATACTGAATATCGGCACAGCTGTGATTCAGCGTAGACATGAAGCCCCAGGCTTCAGTATAACTGCAGTCTCGCTCATGCAATATTGCATAATTATCTCTTCATTCCAATTATTTTAATTCATTTTATTCAGTACATCCCTACTTTGGACCAATGTGCTGTATCTTTCAAAGTAATATGTAAATGTCACTTTCTTGATGTTTTGCCAAGGGAAATTGAGGTGAATTCCACAGCGAATCCTGTAACATGATCTGCCAACCTTTTCTCTCTGTGCTCTGTTTCAGTCGGGAGGAAAAACAGCGTATTCTGAGCTCACTCAGACTTTCTTTCCATCTAGACTTCATCTGTCCACGAGATCACCGTCCACGTTTTTGTAGTTCTGGAAAACCAACACAACCGCTGAAGCCTTTGATCACGTACAGTACTGGACAGAAACTCTACTTCCTTATCCTTTGGTGGACTGGTTTTGTACTTACACACACACACACACACACACACACACACACACACACACACACACAAACACAAACACATGTGAAAAAAAGGAGCTGCCTGTTACATTCAAGTGAGCACAATTAGTGTGTGTCCCAAACCTAGAGAGTTCTTTCCTGCTAGCTAATCATGTAATTAGCGGCTCGTATGAGTCACATGAATCAGCACATGCAGGTAAATCCTGACAGAAAGCACAGGAACACTAAACACACATGACCTCTGGCTACATGTTACACCTCACAGTGCTAATTTCTCTTTCATTGCACAATCATTAGACTGTTTGTTCTAATGCACGTTCCTCAGTGTTAATACTGCTGTGTGTATGTGTTATGGGTAATCCACTGCAACTCCATCGTTTAAACACACTTAGAATTTAATCTGTCTCTTATAAATTTTCTTAATATAGATGATGGTCCAGTATTAACCGGACTAGCATCTGGGATGACATGTTATTTTAGTTTTGCCAAAAAATTTACCAAAAATACTGATCACCAAACTATAAATAATAATGGAAGTAATGGAGCCATGAGAATCTTTTCCACCCTTATGTGTAACTCGAGGGCTTTTTCTGTAATTCTTAGAATTGGCAGTAGCTCAGTAGGTCTTTAGTTTTTATTGCCTACCTGAAGCATGTAGAAACACAACAGGGAATGTAGTGTGCTTTAGAGCTCACACTGTGTTGTTTTTAAAAGCAGGAGACTTCATCTGCAGTCCAGTAACACCATAGTCCAGCACAAAGTGTGTGTGTATGTGTGTGTGTGTGTGTGTGTGTGTGTGTGTGTGTGTGTGTGTGTGTGTGTGTGTGTGTGTGAGAGAGAGAGTGATGATCACACTGTGCTGGATTCCTTAATTGATTTTCTTAGTCAATTCATTTTTGCTTTCTGCTATTTATTGTTTAATTTCTTAGAACTGTTTGGTTGATATATATATATATATATATATATATATATATATATATATATATATATATATATATATATATATATATATATATATAAATATAATTTATTTATTTATTTTCTTGAATTTGCTAAAGTGTTAATATTTATTATTTTTTTGTCATATATTCTGATTATATATTTGATATTTTGATTTAACATCTCTAACATTGTATTTAAATGTACACAAGACATGATTTAATGCTTTATTTTTTAAATGTCTGGGAGAGAATAATCCAATCATCATTAGCTAAGAAATCACAAACAAAGGGAGAATTATTTTTAGACGATTTACAGTATATGGAGAGAACAGAATACGCTCATGTGTACAAGATCTGATTAAACAGTTTTGATTACAGGTGACAGTGTGAAGACAGTGATTGGCACTGTCTGTACAAACTAAAACATATAATAAGCTACGTAACAGTGTTGAAAAGCACACATTCAAACGCAAACCGACAATATTTTGTGTCCATGACAAAATAAAAGAAGGCGTGATAAGGTATATAATTAAATGTAATCATTTATGAAAGTTAAGAACTGCATATAACATTTGAAGATTTCTGGTTTTGCTTCTTTGGAAGTATATCAGCTGAAGGGGAAATAAAGGTGTGTCTCAGTTGCTGGTGTTTGATAGAAAAGTCAATTCATGTAACAAATAATGGTCATCAATAGAACTAAAAACAAAAACGTTGATTAAGACACTATATGTACATGCAGTGTCACAAAAGGCAACTTGGAAAAGAAAACACCAGAACTTTGCACCATTATATCCTGTAAGATAATTATTTTATTAACATCCATCCATCCATGCATCCATCCATTTTCCATAATGCTTATCCTACACAGGGTCGCAGGGTGCCTGGGGCCTATACCAGGGAACTTGGAGCACAAGTCAGGGGACATCCTGGACAGGGTGCCAACCCATTGCAGGTCACAATTTCACACACACTCACAAAACCATTCACCCACTACAGACAATTTGGAAATGCCAGTCAACCTACAATGCATTTCTTTGGACTGGTGGAGGAAACCAGAGTACCTGGAGGAAACCCCCAAAGCACGGGGAGAACATGCAAACATTGCGCACACAGGGCGGAGTCTGTTTTATTAACAGTTAGTGTAAAAACAGCATTTAAAGCTCTAGCTCTAGCTGCAGAAGTCTACTATTCAATAATTATTCAAACTCACTTCTGAAACTCACCGAACTCGAGCATTACTCTAAAACTGAAATATGCTCACAGTGCATTATGGGTAATAGGAGCAATTCCTTAGTAACTGAGACTACCATATATGAACAATGATACATTATAATATAGAAGTTTTCATGTTCTCCCCATGCTTCGGGGATTCCCTCTGTGTACTCCGGTTTCCTCCCCAAGTCCAAAGATATGCGTTGTAGGCTGACTGGCATCTCTAAATTGTCCTTAGTGTGAATGGGTGGGTGAATGTGTGTGCTTGTACCCTGCGATACGTTGGCGCCCCATCGAGGGTATCCCCCTCCTTGTGCCCACAGTTCCCTTGCATAGGATCCAGGCTCCCTGTGACCCTGTGTAGGATAAGCGGTACTGAAAATGAATGGATGGATATTATAATATATTTTTTAAATCTTATGAGTGCAGATTTTATGCTTCCTAGCATTTTAGATATTTCTTAAAATATGTGACATGCTGATAGAAACACTATTGAGGTGTTTCCGATGCAAAGGATTGTCTGAAAACTTTTTGATCAGACCTTGTTGGTCAGATTTGAGGTTCCTGCACATAAAATAATCAAGGAAAGAGCCAATTCACTACTACATTTCATTTTTATAAGTAGAAATTCTATTTTATTTTATTTCTGTGTCGATGCTGATCAGCCACTCAATCCATCGAGCAGTGTTCCAGGCAAAAGTTCAAAAACATGAATCGTATCATAACTACCTCATGTACATCAGGATGCATAGTAGAGTGATTGTATTCCTTTAGTGGTTATGCTGACTAATCAATCAGCATCTGGCTATAGGGAAGACGTGATCTTTTTTTGTACTTAATAAGTTGTACATTTTGCATTTGTAAACTTTATAATAACACTGGATGTTTTATCAGATCGCTTGCATATACTTAACAAAATGCAAGATTGTGAATTAAAGTAATTGTAAACCCTCATATATTTCTTACACACAGCTTAAAAACTTCTTCAACACTGATCCCCTTTCAAATAACAGTCCCTCCAGGATTTTGCGATTGCAATTTCAATTTCACCAATTCAAGTAGATTTCCGCAAAGAAAGCACAAAAAACTTCGCAAGTTGCATCGCAAATTTAGAGAGAAAAAAAAAAGCCGTAGCAAAATCAAACCTTATTGGCTGCAACAATCACAAAAAAAACACAAAAAAAAACACCACGAAATCCTGTACGGATTGAAATAAGAATGTGATGATATATATCAAGATTTCTAAAACATCATTAACTTGTTTTGGAGTTGAGTTTTTTTTTTTTTTTTTTCAGAAATTATTGAAAGTTTAAATCAAACCTCTTGACTCACTTCATCCATCCAAATGACTGAACCATTGGTCGCTCCAGTGTTATGTCATTTGGCGTCATTCTCTTTGAAATGCTTACAAAAGTTGTAAGCAAATATTGTGACCATGATATTCGGCAGCATATAGTTCCACTCCTACAATAAAAGATATCCTGCTCATCACAGATCAGTATCCACACAGATCCGCAGTGTTTACAGCCATAGACTACAGTACATCTTACAACAACACACTTGTACTATACTATCTGTATTTGTTCAATATGGACACGTGGTGTGATGGATCACAGATCCATTTTGTTCCAGTAGACTTTGTTATAAATATGTCTCATAATGTGTGTGTTTCTTGCTGCAAGTTGTTGTGCTGATAAGTAAAAATGGCTTGAGTAAACAAGCACAGAACGGAAGGAAACTCCGTCTCAGTGTACAGACGTCCATGTTACATCATTTCTGACGGTGCTTCTATGAGAAATCAGTGATTAACAGTGATGACTTTTTTATATTATGTCCACTGAGGACTGATGGTTTGTGTGACACTCCTCTGTGCTCTGTCATGTTGATTTTATTTCAGAGGCATAAAAACTAGGAAGTGTTCTGATGAATGCTAAAGTGCACAGGAGGAGACCGTGGTTTGTATCATGTATAACTGCATGTTGCAGAAGGAAACTTCAGAAGGAAAAAATAAACTATCTAAACTTTACTAAAGTGTCATTTTGTTACAGTATATCACGATCACGTGACGCCCTCACCGATTATTAAACCACGCCCACATCATAGCATCTCTATCTTGTTTTGATTTGGCCACGCCCTCTTTGTACATGACTTTGTACATGCTTTGATTTGACCACACCCCTTGTGTATTCGCCCCGCCTCCATGTTTCATGATTCTATCTAGCTCTCATTCTGTTTTAGATTTGCTTTGGTTTCGTCTTTGGATTTTATTATTTTTATTTTTTAATTCAGAAACCATACAGGGAGACGCTTGAAGGTTTCAGTCGCACCACAAAAGCTCCATTAAGTCAGGCATCCGTCTCCAAGGTAGGTTTATTTTATGCTCTTTCATTTTAAACGGCGAGCAACTAAGATGTGAGAGTGTGTTTAGTAAATCCGGGTTGTTTATAGCCGAAAAGCACGCGCGTGAGCTTTTAACGTTAACAAGCAGCAGCTAAACAGGAAACTGTTACTGTGAGGCGCTCGTGTCGTTGGATTTATTCCGTTATCCCTTTATTTGTGGGTTACCGTGGATTTCTGGAACGAAGGAAGAGAACGTTAACGAATTAATATCACGTTTAAACGATTTAATGTGAAAGTGAATTGTTTTTTTTTGTTTTTTTTTTAAGCATTGTAAGGCTTTGACGTAAAAGCGTCCATTCAGATGAATGCCTCCTTCCACAGCCTGGTATGACAGAACAGGGTCATGTGGGGACCGTGAGTGTGTGTCCTCACAAGAGGGTCTCCATGAGGAGAACTGCAGCTTTTATTAAACAAACAAAAACAACAACAAAAAAATTCAGTTTGGTTAATGAGGTTAAGGTTAGTGATGGCACTGTATGTCAACAGTAGGTCCTCATTAGGATAAGACGTACCTGCCCGTGCGTGTGTGTCCTCACAAGAGTGTCTACAAATAGAACTGGTTAGTTTACTGTTAGGTTTAGGTGTAGCATAGAACTGTAATAATTATGTCAACAGTAGGTCCTCATAAGTATAAGACAAACAGGTGTGTGTGTGTGTGTGTGTGTGTGTGTGTGTGTGTGTGTGTGTCAGTCATGTTAAGACCAGTGTTACCAAGACACACACACCCTTTAATTGTGGTCCGTAACATGACTGAAATGGTGTGTTAAAATTCCCAGAAAATCACAGAAAGCTCTAGCTGTCACACGACATCAAATTAAAAAATATTCAAATAAAAATTTGATTTGTCTCTCAAACATACACAGTAGGACTTGTAGTGAAAAGATTTTTTACGACTGTCCGTGACCTAAAATAGAATTTACTTACATAAACAGAACTTACTTGTATACAGTTAGAAAAGGGAAAAGTGTCTTTAAAAAATATATAATGCACGGATATAAAGGTGGGTGGCAGCAACAGTCTGACTATAATAAAGTGCAGATATGTGCATTACTGCAATCCATCATTCCCAGCATCAGGGCAGTGATTGATTTTTATGCACGTGTTCGGGTTTTCTCGAGATACAATAACGATATTTAAATGTTTGATGTCTCTTTTTGCTGCTTCAAGTAATTCCTTTGGGTGTTCTACTTGTGAATGCACCTGCTTTTAAAAGCAGCTGTACAACAGGTGCACGGTGCAAATGGACAAGGACTAAAGATCCAAAAATGGTCTGTGGGGTTAAGGGCTGTTCGTATTGCTGTTTCACACCTAAAACTGATGATAATCAGTTATACATTTGTGCAGTGATCAAATATATCTGATAACAGCTTTAAACTTGCCAACTTTAAAAGCTCAGAAATCCAGGAGGTTTTCCACACCTGTTTGCAAATTATTTCACGAAAAGAAATCCAGCAGAAATGTTTCCGATTCATGCACTTGTAACAAAATAACAACAGAACAAATGTGTTGATATGTTAAACATTTTGTGGTTAATAAAGGTAAATAATGAATCATAATAGAAGCTGTGTTGACTGTGAATGTGTTTACATATACAAAATATTCTGATTAAAAACATATGAACAAACATGTTGATAACATGAAAACTACAGGAACATGTTGGAATAGTTGTGATTCTTTAGTAACATTGCTACAAGTATTGAACCTTTTATTAGTTTAATTATATTTGCATTGGTGAAGTAAAAAACTTTTTACCGACTGAACAAGTTGATAAATGCCAAATGCCAATACTTTGTTTGTGTTTTGTTTCTTCTGATGTTAATTCAATGTTTCAGTCATTAAACATACTGTATTTTAAATCCATCACACAATCTACCCATTATTGGTTAGTTGCAGGCAGAATACAGTTTGAAGTTCCTGGCTGATAATGTGAGGTCTGCTCTCGAGTCGAATGATTTTGTTTTTAAAACTTCAAAAATCAAACAAGCGTGTTCATGGTGACATCAGGGCATGTTACACAAACATAAATCAATTTGCTCAGATTTGTTTTAAACTCCGCCATCTTCAGAATAAGGCAAAGTTTTAGATGATGCTTTTGTTGCTGTATTCAGTAATGTCACACATGTTGCTCTTCAGAGGTTCCCAAAATGCACTGTGGTCAAGGGGGTGTGGACATAAAAATATAATTTCAGTCAGTGTTATACAGGAGTCTAAAACTGTCTTTTACACTATATATATATATATATATATATATATATATATATATATATATATATATATATATATATATATATATATATATATATTATGGATGAGGGGGAAAAAAGATTTTAAAATCTGACTAACAACAACTTTTATTTATATTTTCAGTGGAAAGCCACAGAACTGTTCAAAGTTATAATAGGTATTCTATAAAGAAATTTGATTATAATAAATTTACCAGGTCAGTCGTAAAAGATTTGCCTTTTAAATGGTCAAACAATAATTATGTATTCAGTCCATACAGGATTTCAGTTTTTTTTTGTAAAAAAAATGCTTGATTTTGCTGTAACTTTTTAAAAATTTGGTAATGCAATTTGCAGAGTTTTCAGCGGTTTTTTTTGTTTGTTTGTTTGTTTTTGCGAAAAACTCCTTGAATTGGCAAAATTGCAATTTGTACAAAATCGAAGTGATGTTAGTTGGTAAATGAGCATAACTGATATAAGTGATATTTTAAGAATTTAGACAAAACATAAAAGCGAATGGTCTGAGTTTCCATTAAATGATGTTATGCAATTAAATCCGTGTTTTCTCCTCTCACGATAGTCATTGCAATTAAACATGGCAACGAACCTCCAAGATCTGATGAGTGTTGGCACGGTGATTTCAGTTGCACCCACCGCAATAGCCGTGGTAGTGTTTAATAGAAGGCGACGAGGGCACATAATGCATGTAATCATGGAAAGGCAAGCCCCTTATACCTGGCAGTGGCCACGTATCCGGGATTTCTGGGAGATCATAGTCCGCAATGATTTTACAGAGGTCCTGTGGATTCAAAACTTCAGAATGACCTGCTTATCATTTGACGAGTTATGCACCAAAATAGGACCACTCGTAGCGCCTGCCGTATCATGCCCGAGGGAGCCAGTTCTGACCGAGAAGTGCATATCCATTGCTCTTTATAAACTGGTTTCCTGTACAGAGTACAGGGTAGTAGCTGAGACCGTTTGGTCTGAGCAAAACCACTGCCATGTCATGTGACCTAAATGCAAGAAATGTGTTTCCATTTCATCTTTTCGAAATATTGCTTTGTTGAGTTGTCTGAAAATGAACCTCATGTAAGCGTATAAACTTTTTTGCAGTATTTGAGAGGTTTTTTTTTTTTTTTTTTTTTCTTCGAAATTCATGCGTTTCCATTACCTGTTCTTCAGTACGCAATTATGTTTTCGGTTCACTTGGTTTTGCCTGGCAAAGATTTCCAAATTGTTGCACAAGTAGGTGTTTATTAATTGCGCTGGAATTTCGAGAGCTTTGTTGGCACATTTGGTTTTAATTAAAATTATATTTTTGCACTATAGGTCTTGTAAAAGTATTTTTTATTAGAGGAACGATCAAATACTATTAATTCTTGATATGTTTTATTCATAGCTAATGAAGTGATTTTGGATTGTTTACTGGGATGATAAAATTAACTATATATAACTTAGCTATAAGGGAAAAGAAATACATGCTATAGAATTAAATGCATTTTATTTCTTATAATGTGGTGGTCTTAATGTTTCAGTATTAACACCAAGAGCAGTATGGGGGATTTTGGAGAACAGTTGATGTCCATCATCTCTATGCATGTACTTCTGTAAGCTTTTATTTGCTACAACAATGCTTTAAAAGTTATTAGAGCGGAACTTTTCTACAGTGATGCAAGCTCTCAGTTTCTTTCACATCATTTTGGCATTGGATCAACGAAAAAACCGTGTTCACATGAGCAACAAATTAAGCCATAATTCACATGGATGAGGACGGAGGCTTGTGATTTTTGCCGGACCAGGATTGAAAAAACATGAATGGAGTGAAGGTCGATGTGAAAGCAGTATAATATCCATCATTTATATTAGATGAGACTGAAAGTACTCTGTCTGTACTTATAGGGAGATTTTCCATACAGGTCTGGGTTTCCCGCAGAAAAGTGTAATGTTTAAATGTGTTCAATTATAAAGTGAAACCTGACTTGAAATGTTCCACTTACCTACTAATATGTATGAGTCTACTAACGCAGCTAATGGACGCCAGAATTCTGTCACCGACATGATTTATTACACCAGTACTTCCCTACCTCCAGTATCGCCACCATAACCATGTACATCTCCTTCTCGAGATCTCCTTTTACCCACTGTATCTCCCTCCATCAGTCATTTTTGCGAGTGATGAGAGGCGAAGCAGAGCGCCTCCTCTCCTCTTACCTCAGCTGTCAGTGTGGAGTCGCTCTGTGCCGTTTGGAGATCACAGGCGGCCTTGTTCGCTTTGAAGTTCCCCTATGCTTGTACAGATAGCTGGAGAGAGGGAGACTCCGATATGAGGGCACTTCCATTAGCCTGTCAGACTGCACTCTTGCTCTCCAAGCAATCCTCCGGTTCACATTCCCCCATCTCTAGTCGTGCAGCACTGTAATAAGTGTAACTGTCATTGCCTGGGTGAGACGGAGCTGGAGGTGTTATGGTGTGAGCTCTAAGGTGTTACGTTGTGTATTTAGACACTTGCATGTGTTGAGCACCTTTGCTCAATCAGAATCAGATTAAGAAGAGATGAAAAGTGAAGATTGCATACTGAGATGAAGGGATAATTAGAGTTGAGGAGTTTTTGCAACATTTTCTTTAGCGTAAAGCCTCAGCCAAGAGTAAAGTAAGGATATCATAATGTTTTAGATTAAATATGGCAGGATAATTGCTTTTATTAAGCCAGTGTTTTTGTCTCACATTGTCTTTGAACTATCAAAACCTAATTTGACCTTCAGTCATTTATCCTTGATCCTTGGTTTATTTGTCTATAGGGCGTCATTGACTTGTTTAATAATAGCAGTACAATATGGACCCTTAGAATAATCTTGCTACTCAATATTATAACAATTACTAAGGACTTTTAATGAAACAAATTGGATCAGACTTTGGATTGTATCAAGCTTTTCTTCCTTTTTTTCTTTCATGCTTTTGTGTCTTACTCAGACAAGGTCATTAACTGCATCTGCTCCTGTCAATTCACCTCCAGCCAATTACTGAGGAATCTGAGGAATGGCCGTATACGGCCAATTAGCTTTATGACTCGTGCAACCGACTCTTGTTCGGACATTGGCCTTTAGATCTTTACTATATCAAGGTCCAGGAAAGAACCTCAGAACACTTTTGTCGTTCTTTTTTTTTTTTTTTTTTAGCTGGAATTAAGAGTTTGAAAATAATGACCAGTTTCAGTGCCGTGTTCGGTTGATAGGATGATTTATAGTACTAAATGTCCTGGATGATCCCTGCTTTTTCCGTTTTGGCAGAAAGCAGCTCTGAATCTTTCCGAAGGTTATTTCCCTGCCTCCTGCTTGGATGATGCACACATACTTTTGCTAAGTAGATGTTTGGATCCCCTTTAAATAGAGGTTTGCCCCTCTCCTTGAAGTACCATGCACAATACCTAACCTCTCTGCTATTTACACTTATCAGAAAGTAGACTATCATTATACCAAGGCAAGAGCTCCTTTACTTGGCATGCCATGATGACATGATTTAGGAGCCACTGTATTTAGAGTTCGGAGATGGGTCACGCCGCAGGGTAATGTATCTGTCTCAGGAGTCTGTTTGAAATGCTGAGGTTTTGGAAAAGGGATAGGATGAGATGGCATGAGGCATTTTGTGAAAATGGTGCCATCTGTGCTACCACAAAATAGTTCTTCCCTTTCTTAAAGTGTTCTCCTTGAAACTTTATCCGAAAAAGAAAAAAGTCTAAGGGTTCTACAGCCTTTAATGCCAAATATATTTAATGTACCAATTTTACTTTTAAGGGTGTAGGTCAATGTAGACCTTCACTCAGGCCTTTCAGCATGCCGTTTGGATCCAAGTCACCAGCTTTATGTCATACTTGTATCATAACATTGTGATATGGCACTCGGATAAGTAACTGGGAATCTGCACTTTGGTGTTGTTTCCATTACTAGCTAAGCCCTACCATGATCTAATACCCAAGCTGAATTTAGTTATGTTCTTAAAATAATTAAATAGTGTTTTTACCACTTGCTTTTCAATAGACACACCACCTCCAACTTTCACAGGTAGTGTTATGTGCTACACTGACACATAGAGTCCGGTGAGCTACAGGTAGTCATGTGTTGCCTGGGTGACCACTTCCATCTTGGAACTATTTTTAATGAGGACATTCAGTTTAAAAAAGATCTCCGTTAATATATAAGCGAAATTTGACTGATATTACTTGAATAGGCAAAATACCAGCATTGTATTTAGGAGGCCATAGAGAGACGTGATTGATTGATTGTTCAAGGCCAGTGCCCCGGGCATATCAGTGCAGGTGATAACCTGTGACCCGAGCAACGGGGGAGGCTTGACCGTACAGATAAGCTCTGAGCCGAGACCACTGTCCAACCCATGAGTATCAATGTGTCACTAAATGGAACGACAGGGGTGGGTCAGTAACCCTTGGCCTTAGGGCTACAAATTGTCTGAAGACAATATGGGATGCTCTGGTCATTGATAAGCTGCACATCCTCTGTCTTATCTAAATCTGAGAAGGGGCTTAGACAGAGGCGTTTGTAGGGACTGTGGGAGCCCCAGGCAGAAAAACTAAATGTGCCATCTTATTTTTTCTCTCTTTATTACCTAGTGCTAGCTTAAGCTTCTCAGTTAGATAAACAATTGTTATATCACGTAGCTACAACAGAAGTCCTTTGGCAAAGTGTTGACTTTTATACTTTGTGTATTTTAATAGACCAAGCCATCAAGACAATCTTTAAACCAAGCACCAGCTCCTAGCTAATAACTGGCTTGCCAAACTGTTGATGATGTTTTGATTATATTGATATGCAGATTCTATTTCTATTACTTACCACAGTTCTACTTCGTCTTTTACGCTTCTTCTTATTTTCTCTTTGGCTTCCATACAGGTAAGTTCTCTTCATTTTGTACAGCATGACAGTTAAAAATAAACTTGTACACATCTTACATGTTAGGGAGATTAGGCCCCCTTTAGGGGGGGGCCCTGCTGGTATGGAGTTGAACATTACCCATCTTTTAAGTTTTAGGAGAGTGTTGCCCTTCTAGATTTGACATTTTCATGGACCTGGTGTCAGCTATCAAGTGGCCACCTCAAAACTTGGGGGTTCTAAGCAATTGCCTGCTTTGTCGGTCATTCAAATTATGCATCATCTTGGGTACAACTTGGCAAAAAGAGCAATAGTAGGATCTTATAGATACTAGCTTTATACGAGTGATAATTGATTATATGATACATTTCAGTGCCTTGGAATGGACTGGCACCATCCAAGGTGTATTCCCGTCTGACTACCAGTGTTTCCAGGATAGGCTCCACATCCTCTGCCATGCTGATCATGAATGAATTAATATCTTACAATTATCAGCATACATAACGGAGGTAGGCAGACTTTTGTGACACTTATACAAACAGAATAGTGAAATTCTTTTCTTTCCATATTATTATCATGGACTTGAAAATATCATAACCTTTTTCAATTCTGGAGGTGGATGACTAATATCTATCCCAAGATAAGATCTGTCTATAGTCTGATTTGGGCATTTTGGAAATTGAATCGCACCTAACCTCTGGAGCCCATTGCTCCCTCCATCACATGCTGTTCGGCCCGGGAGTTATCAGAGCCCTGTGACAATCATCAACACTGCTGGCTCACATCCTATGATATGTGAGAAAGCATGAGAAGAATAAGGGCTTATTCTGCTCTCCCACACAGGATAAACATTCAGGAATCTCTGTTGAATTACCTTGGCTGTTGTCCCGGGTGAGACAGCTAAAGGCTTTTATTTAATCTTAACTTGACAAGGCTGCACAGGGATAGAACCCAATCTCTCATCATCTAGAGAGATTAGATCTGCGAGCCCCAAATCAGCAAGCGACAAAAGCCCTGCCAGAAGTAAAAGCCACTTGGGTCTGGGCTTTCTGCTTCATTTCGCGCCAACCAGGGCATTGTGGCCAGTTAATTAAAGAGACGGCCTCTTCCAGAAGACCTCTAGAAATTGATTGACCGGGGTCCAGACTAAATGAAAATAATCAAACCCAAATTTCACCAAGTTACACACTCAATTAAACCTTTTTACTCCAGTGTGTAACAGTGAAGTGCTTCGCTTTATACTTTCATATTAGGTTTGTGGTGAGGTTTAATTATGCAGCTTTAATGTCATCACCAAGGTAGATGGAGGTTTCTGAAAACGCACAGCAAAATAATTAGAAAAGGGACCAGATATTAGAGCTTTCGTATTGGAACACAAGGAGCTTCTGTGTTGTTTAAAAGATCGTAGTTTTGGCAAAGTACGTTTCAATCAGTCAGTATTTTGGATTTGTGAATGGCTACACTACTCGGTCCCGCCAAGATTTTGCAGAAATTAATGAAAAATCAAGGAAACGGTGCAATATTCACATTAGCTTGCAATTTTTCAAAATTACCACAGATTTTCCGCAGATTTGGGCCAAGACGTGCTATGTGACGTCATTACAACGCACATTCAGCCAAAGCCCTGTTCAATTCACGTGCATCAAACATGAGTACAGCTAAAAGTTCATGTTTACCAATAAACATCACTGCGAAAGACTATACGTGCAAAACTATTTTGTGCAATAGCGATTTCACCAGTTCAAGTAGTTTTCCGCAATAAAAGCACAAAAAAACTCTGCAAATTGCATCACAAATAAAAAAAATAATTAAATATTACATTTAAAAATATATATATAATTTTAAAAGCCGCAGAAAATCAAGCATTTTTGGCCGTTCCAATCACAAATAAACCTCTGCTAAATCCTGTACGGACTGACTAGTATTCAAGGAGTAGTTAAAATTCACAAAATCATAGTAGGATATTCCTGGGTCAGTGAATGATCCATGTTTTCAGCTCATAAAACACAAAGGAGATATCCACCTTGAAAAATAACATTGTGTTATTGCCACAAAAAAAAACAAAATTGTCCACAGCTCAGTATATTTTTTCATTCAATTAAATGCTGACATCTTGTATTTATTTGAAACAAATACAGGCTATTCTGTTTGAATGTCATGCCCAGTGACAAAAAAGTTTTTTTTTATGTACTAGATGGACATTAGAGAGCAGGATAGAGAGCATCTATCCGATAAGGTGTAGGTCTATTTGTCCCGTTTAAATGAAGTTGCTGCAAATCAATGAAAGTTCTTTTGACAGATCATTATCCTATAATGAAACATTTTCTATCCTGATGGATATCCCATCCACAAGGCAGGAGGGCTCACTGAATGGTTTGACAAACTCAAAAATTATATAAATCATATGCTATTTCCTTCACAGTTGCCTGATCACAACTCAATTAATCACCTTTGGGAGATTTTGGAGCTGTGTTACAGTGCTCTCCATCACCATCATCAAAACACCAACATTTTCAATCAGCAGAACATGATATGACGTCAGTCAAAGGTGCTAATCTGCCAAGGACAAATCTGTCAGTGAAAATAATTGGTCGTACATGCCGGCCATGGACTTAGGAATTTGCTACGCTGGAACCTTTTTTGAAGAATCTCAAATTGTGAGGGCCCGGTTCATCTTCTCAGCGCTGACGTTAGTGATACCTGAGCCTAGTTTCTCTTGGGGCCTCTTCTAGCCCTCTCCATGGCCTCTGAGGCAATGGACAAACTCATCTCTATTTCCCAGCCAAGTGAGCCACACAAAGGGAGGCCTTATTCTGAGATCGTGATCCTTCTGAACCCATGGGCCAGTGAACAGGAGGGCCTCTGAGAGACTGATGGCGGAGGAGGGGAGTGAACTCGAGGGTGTATAGGGTGTAATCAGTTGGCCAATTAAACAGACCTTGGTCTCTCACCCACATGTAATGAGAGAGCCAGTGAGTGAGGGGTTAGTTTCTTATAAGAAAGTGACAAAACTTGTGAGGTCTGCAGGGAGCCAGTGGTTTTAATCCGATCTCTTGCTATCATTTTGGTCATACTGTTGTATGACCACTCAGATTCTTATTGTCATGTGTTATAAAAGCTGACAACTGTGGGATTCATGAAGTGCTGTAGAGCTCGACTTGTTATTATAAATGAATAGATTATATCAGTCCATACAGGATTTTGCAAAGTTTTTTTTGTGAAAAAAAAATGCTTGAGTTTGTTGTGGCTTTTTTTCAGAATTTGCGACGAGCTTTTTGTGCCTATTTGCAGAAAAATGCTTAAATTGGCGAAATTGCAATTGCACTAAATTGTTTTGCATGATGATGTTTGTTTGGTAAATGAGACCATGTTCGATGCATGTGAATCGAAGAGCAGAAAAAAATCTGTGGTAATTTTGAGAAATTGCAAATTCCTCCGAATATTATGGCGTTTGCTTGATTTCACATTAATTTCTGCAATTGCAAAATCTTGGAGGGACTGACTATATACATTTTCTCACACCCTTCTTGAAGTGTGCTCTTGTTCATGTCTGGCTACACAGAGCTTTAAGGAACAGCTTAGCTTACAGCTAAGGTTGTTTATTTAGTACATGATAATAGACAAATGTTCAAGAAATGGTATGATCTTAATCAGCTTTGAGGTTTCATGTACCAACAAATATCCTGAACATGGCAAAGGCCATGCAAGAACTCCTAGTGCATGAAGTGAAATGTGAGAAATGTGTAATTTTACCAAAATGCTTGTTGGACTTTTTAAAACTCCATGGAAGAGGATCCGCTGGAAATTCTTCTGAAAGTTAACCCTTTTCCCGGTTCATCGCAGGGGCCCGAAAGTGTTGGATTATACTACCTTGAACTACGGTTGCACAATTAATTGAATATTGACCTTGATTATGATTTTGACTTCCCACGAATACATGAACATGATCGACTGCGATATTGATGTTAAAAGTTCATCCTCCGTTCATAGAAACTCTGCTGCAGATCAAATCGTGCGCTTCCTAAACTTACAGTTAATCACCACAGAGCGGCGCAGGTATGACGTCATTTTGTCACGCCAAAACCCGGAAACGAGTTAGCATTTTAGCCCTTCCAGTTCCATCCCAAAGTCAATGTTTTGTTTTGTTTTGTTTTGTTTTTTAATGGGAGTTTGGTTAAAAGCCTAAAAAAAGGTCTGTGGTGAGCACAAGCTCAAAATATTCCCCCGTTTTATTCTACGGCATAAAATATGCCAGTAAAACCCCTCTCATGAGTTTTTTTTTTTTTTTTTTTAAAGCTTTTACGTGTATTGAAAAAGGCAATTTCTAACTGTCGTGTAATGAGGGTTCAGGACGGATGGAAGTGCAAATCAGAACTTTATTGAAGAGTGGCAGACAAATCCAAAACCCGAGACAATAGCATATTCAAAAACAAGCAAAAGGTCAGGTGATCGGCAAACGGGCATAAACAAGGCTAAACCAGAATTAAACAACGAGGTCGAGAACATGATCAAAACTATAAGACGTGAAACTTGAATTCAATTCAATTTTATTTGTATAGTGCTTTTTACAATGGACATTGTCTCAAAGCAGCTTTACAGAAATTTATAAACACGGTATACAGATTTTAAAAGTGCGAATTTATGCCAATTGAGCAAGCCGGTGGCGACCGTGGCAAGGAAAAACTCCCTAAGATGTTAAGAGGAAGAAACCTTGAGAGGAACCAGACTCAGAAGGGAACCCATCCTCATCTGGGTAACAACAGATAGTGTGAAAAAGTTCATTATGGTTTTATATGAAGTCCCTGTTTGGCCTTAGAAGCAGCCGTAGTCCCAGCAGTCTGGAATTGGAGTAGATGAGAGCTCCATCCAGAGGTAGGACATCCGAAACGGATCAGGCATGTCCGGAGAGCAGAAAGGATCAGGATCTCTAGTATCTCCATAACATCGTGTGTGGTTCGACAGAAGGAGAGAGGGAGAGAAAAGATTGTTAGGACTGTGCTTAGCATAACAGAAAGTCTAGTCATGGTAGGCTTCAGTAAAGAAATACGTTTTAAGCCTAGACTTAAACACTGAGGCTGTGTCTGAGTCCCGAACACAAATTGGAAGACTGTTCCATAACTGTGGGGTGATAAGAGAAAGCGTTCCCCCCTGCTGTAGCCTTCACTATTCGAGGTACTGTCAAATAGCCTGCATCTTTTGATCTAAGTAGGCGTGGCGGATCATAGAAAACCAAAAGGTCGCTTAGATACTGTGGCGCGAGGCCGTTTAGTGCTTTATAAGTTAATAATAGTATTTTATAATCAATGCGAGATTTCACTGGGAGCCAATGCAGTGTTGGTAAGATCGGGGTGATGTGGTCGTATCTTCTGGTTCTAGTTAGGACTCTAGCAGCTGCATTGAGCAAACTATGAGCAAAAGCTTGGTATACGGAAAACTCGCACAATACTTCGAACTGAATAATGAGACACGAGGGTTTTAAATGACCAACGTAATTAAGGGTGAACACAAAACAGCTGAGACTAATGATGACACATAAGAGAACAAACAATGACAATACAGGTGCGGCGACAGGACAGAAATCATAATAAATGCACATGTAGAAAGTAAACAAAGTCAGTCACTAAAAGAGCGCACTGCGAGCTCCAGCGCTTGCGCGAGGGGAAATCATGACACTGACATGTTGCTAAATGGGACTACAGACGTTGTCGGGGAGATTAAACATCATCACGCTGAGCAGGAAAAAACTTTTCAGATAAACTGGTTCAGGTATGCTATCTATAATTAAAAAAAAAATGTATCCACAGAGTAAATCTGTATTATGGAAAATGTTTTAAATCAAAGTTCTCGGAAGCTTGGTGATGGTGACGTTGAAATCGAGCAACAGGGGTTTAGTTCGTTTATAGCATACAGTTAGCTGTTTATTTCTGGCGATTGTATTTAGGCTTCAAACTTCATAAAAGTTTATCTTGATGGATAAAACGTATTGTAAACTTCTGTTGATCACAGAGATTATTTTTTGCAATAATCCAAAAGCCTATGTGAAAATCCTATTGGATTTTTGTCGAGGGAACCGGTGTGATGCTAACTTCCGGGTTCCGGTACAAAATGACATCATCCCTGCGCCTCTATATTGGGTGATCTGTCTGCGTCTCTCCTCCTGTAAACACTGTTATTGCCTTTTCTGCACAGGACTAAATTGTTTTCATTTGATTGCATATTGTTATATTTGATGCATATTTTCATTTGGTTGATAGCATTTTTAAAATTACTTATCCTATATTTTGGGTACAATTTTATTTATATTTTGTTTCTACGAGATGATGCACTTTAAGGACCAGTCTAATTTGATGCAAAGATTTGTACATTAGCAGGAATGTAGCACAACATGGAGGTGAAAGCAGTGGTCAATTTATTTAAATGTGAAAGTGCAATAAAAATATATTGTCCCTAAAATCAATGAATAATCGTGATAAATAATCGTGATCTCAATATTGATCAAAAATAATCGTGATTATCATTTTGGCCAGAATCGTGCAGCCCTACCTTTAACTTAGCATTTAGGCTTAACTGCTCAACCCTTTACTCTCCTTTTTGAATACCAGTTGAATGCTTCAGTATAGCATGGAGGTTCTTTTGACCAATTGTCTGGTTCAGTAAAAAAAACACAAAAAAAAACAAAAAAAAAAACTTTTAAGTGCTTTAATTTTTACTGCAACCATATATTTTATATAATCACTGATTTATCCAGTTTGCAACGCATCCACAGGAAGAAATTATGGGTGCTGTGATGTAAAAGCCATATTATAAACCAATTTGTAAGCCATTCTAAGTGCTGATATAATTTCTTGGTATAGCCAAAGATATACAACAGGGTTCTGCCTTAATCATAATTCCAAATGCCACCCTTGCCAAACATGCCTGAAGGGAGTGAAGCAATCAGGATTTTCCACCCTCAGCGTATATAGACGTACCAAGACATGATCAGATAACAGCAAGGCTTTATGCTCACAAATTTTTTGCCACACAACAGTGTTGTATTTCCCCTGAAATGCCCCCAGGCAAGTGAAAAGGCAATTTTATGACCCTTAAATACACAGAGGTGGATCAAACAGGAAACAGTAGGCGTTTTATATAATAGTTTGTAAAGTTAAAGTTTTAGCTTTTAACAATAGGGTAGTATGACCAAGAATAAACAGTCCGTGAGCACAGAAAGTGAAGAGTACTTAAGACTTAAGAGTCACTTACAAAAGAGATTAAGTGGGGAAAACGGGGCAAAAATTAAATAGGATGCCCATGTAAAAAAAGCATGAACAGTGTAGAACATATGCTTGAAGTTTCATAATAGATTTGTTTAAAAGCACTGTATTAACAAAATCAAGTTTCTGGCTTCCTAGTAATGTTTTTGTTCTTTCCTGCATACAATGTATGGCAAGAAGTTTCTGGACACCTGACCCTCATATATGGTTCTTCCCCAAACTGTTGTCTTCACAAAGTTGGAAGCACACATTTGTCAAAAATCTTTGTATGCTGTAGTGTTACAATTTCCTTTTACATTTCCTGTAAATTACCTGGAACAATTAAGCCCAGGAACTTTTTTCAAGGGACCATTTTGTTCCATCAGACCTTTGTCTGTGTCTCCATCGTGGTTTAAAGTACCTTGAAGATTAGGGAAATTAGTCCGGTGATGTATGACTGCGTGCAACAAGCCCTTGGTGAGGATATGATGCCTCAAAGTATGCTACAGTCAAACTGATTATTGACACAAAGTAAGCTGATTTTAATTGTGTAATAATGTAAAATGCTTGCTCGGCTCATAAAAACGGGCGTAGCAGGCACTGATTGGAACACAAACTTTTGAACAGTAACAAAAGAGTTTGCTACAACCAAACCAAACTGGTTGGGATTCAGCGCTCTCACTGCCGCGGCCCAGGTTCGATTCCCGGTTATGGAATGAAATTTATTTATTTTTTATTTTTGGATAAAGGTTCGTGTTTTAAAAACGGACAGTCTATTTTCTGAAATCTGATAACGACACTGCAACACGAAGAAGCATGGAGGAGATTCAAGCTGTTCTGTTGATTGTGATGTATTGCTTTGGATTTTTAAAAAGGTAATTGAGGAAAAGCGCTGGAAAAGAAATGATTCGTGGTAGTAAAGCGAATTGAGAATGCTCGCAATGCTAGGCTTAAAGTAAGCAGAGAGATTTTATTAACTATTCCTGAGATGACTGAGACGAACACGTGCACACACGAGCTTTTCTCTGCACTGTTTTTCTGTGTGAACAACGCCCAGCTCACTTAACCCACTTGATATTTTTCAGTATGCTTTTTCATCGTGGGTCGCCGTTTCTAGTTCCCGCAGACTTTTAAAAACGATGATTGAAAAAAAATGCTGTGTGCACTCTACCAATCAAAAATGCTCAACCAATCAGCATGTTCAGCGCCCAAGTCCCACTCTGCAAAGTTCCTGGCTTTTGAAAAAGAACCACCTCCCAAGTAGGGACTTTGCGAGGGCTAAATATTTTACCCGGAACATAATTTAGACCCTGGTCCCTGTGGTGGAAACGCACCGAGTACCTCCAAAAGTTCCTGGGGAAAGTTCCAACGGTGGAAAAGCGGCATAAGAGCCCCAAACCTGTTCCAGCATGACAATGCCCCTGTACACAAAGCGAGCTCCATGAAGACAAGCTTGGTTTGGAAGAACTCGAGTATCCTGCAGTGAGCCGTGGCCTCAACCCCACTGAACACCTTTGGGATGAACTGGAACACCGATTGCACCCCAACATCAGTGTCTAACCTCACCAATGCTCTTGTAGCTGAATGAACACAAATCCCCAAGGCCACGCTCCAAAATCTAGTGGAAAGCCTTCCTATAGAATTGTATGCTGTTACAGTAGCAAAAGAGGGAACAACATAAGATTTAATGCCTATGGTTTTGGAATGGGATGTTCAATACTTTGGTGTCTACCTACCTTTGGCCATTGTAGCTAAAAACAACTTGTGCCAGTAATGACAAATAAGCATCATAAAAGTGCATGGCATGTCTACCCAAGCTACCGATGGTAAACAAAGCCAAGTTAGCAATACTTTAATAGTAATGAAGACCAATAGAAAGTTGAGTGTCAGCAAAAATACCCTTTTCTTCTCTGTAACTGAACCTTAAATGGTGTTTCACTGGACATAGAGCAATGCCATTATGTTGTACTCTATGTAGTGAGTAAATCTACAGACCAGGAAGTGTTTGGGGATTTAGCAGGTTTTTCATGACTCCGAGGTTGGTGGAAATTAAGAATTAAGCAGCAATAACCTAGCATACATGCCCAAATTCAACACAGGTATAGCTATAATACCACACACCTGACATTTATGAGCTGACTCAACTGCCTTGTATCTCTAGATGATTTAACTATAACTTGTATCTCTAGATTTCTAAACTATAAAATAGTATGTATGGTTTTTAGGGAAGTTGTACTAACAAATTACAAGATCATGTATTCACCTGAAATATGAGACCAGTTTTAAGAATGCTAATGTATTTAAAGCAAAATTTATCCCTAAAACTGTGTAAACGTACTTACAACATTTTTTTCATTTCTCAGTTGCTGATGAAGCTGCTTCCTGTGTTACTTTATAACCATGTCTTTCTACTTAGGACTCTATATGTGTAATTTCTCATCAAGGTCTTGAAGAAAACTCGCCTTATCTAGAACTGTACAGGCCATCTTAAACTGCTCTCAGTGTAGCTGATGGTACAAGTACATTACCAAAGCTCCAATCATATCCTCAGCTGTACTGCTCATTCCAACAGAACCATAGGAGGTCTGGATTCTTGAGGCCTTCACAGCAGGGAACCTTCTGTAGATCCTAAATAGTTGTTGTTGTTGTTGTTGTTTTTTTTTATTACTCTTGTATTGTCCTCAGGCTCTTGGTGCTTTACAAGCTGAGTGTCTGTCTCCTGACTTGGTCAGCGCTGACAAATAACAGAGAATAGTACCACTTAGAAAGGGGTCGTAAAAGCGACACAAAAAGCCCTGTGGGTTAACATCCTTTTTCTTTGTAAAAGCTCTCACTGGTTGACATTAACAGAGAGAGGGAAAGAATTTAGTCATCTTATACTGGAAACCTATGGAAATCTACCACAGAATTCCAGACTTCATGGAATTTATTTATTCGTTTAAAATCTGGCACTCTGGACAATTGTTTACAGCATATTACAATAGAATTAGTGCTAGAATTATGATTTGGCTAGTAATACATACCCACACATAACCACACACTACATCATACTGAATGATTAATTGCCTTCCCAGAGCCCTCAGTACTCAGGAAGATGTGGGTCTGCGTGACAACTCCTTACATTCTCTAGGATCAGAAATGCGATCTTGATCCCTCTCGCTGTCAGTAAGGGCTTCCCATAACAAGTGCACTTGAGTGACTGTTGAACCTCACACTCTTCGAGCTGATGAGCTGAGCATATCATGCAGGCAGGTGTGTTTCTCAGTCAAGCTCTTACGTTACACCAAGTCCCTTTATTTAAAAAATATAATAAAATAAAAGTTTTATGCAATAAAAATATGTTGCTTAATGTACAGGGAACTTTTAAAGAAATGACTTATTTATTGTAGGGATATGGTTTGCATTTTTAGTGTCTACCAGCTGACCAAAACCAGTGCAGGATAGCTGCAGGACGAACAGGCAGAGCTACAACCAAACACAAGTGCTGGAGTAAGTGCTCATTATTATTATTAGAAGTTCTTTAAACACTGCTGTAGGGGTTTAACTAGTAATTTATGGAAGTAAACTATTGATTGTTTTTGGATTTGTTGACTAATCTTTGACTAACAGTTCATTTTCCTGTCTCAGTGTTGGTAAGAAATGAACAACCTAACAGATCACAGATCTAATGAATTGAACAGTATCACAAGAACCTTTAAAGTTTGTGTCTATACCCAAAGAATAAAAGAGCTAAATATCACACAAACTCAAAATTCAAAGAAATGCAACTCCTCTTTTTAGTGTTCCCTCCAAAGCCACGCCTCAAACACACGCTCATGGGGCATATCCCTAAACGCTAATTGGTGCCTTCTCGATTCCTCAAAAATTCCTCAGTATAGCCTGTGACCCGGAAATTTCTCTCATCTCCCCATTCATATGCTTTGCCTCAAAAATGTCATAGCTTCAGCTTTCATACTAATACCACCATCATGCTTGTCATGAATGAGATCACTAACCAGCAGAGCCTCAACAGTGTCCCAGAGTCTACTTTGAGTTTCACATTTAATATGACATTGCATGTAACTGGAAAATGGTGAGTGGTAAAAGAAGTACTTTCTCTTTTGTTTTTAGAAGCTAACAGACATTTGTTCCTTATCTCATATGTTTGAGATCACTGATCCTGCTAGCCCCCATTAAATGCCATTGTAACTGTTCTAGCAGTAACATTGTCCCCCTGTGATGTAAGCAGAGTTGGACAACTCACAGGAATAATGAAAATACATCACCAACCAACTAACCGCATCACTAATATTTCAGTATAATATATGTAACGTGACAGTGGCTTAATGGTTAGCACGTTTGCCTCACACCTTGAGGGTTGGGGGTTTGATCCCCACCTCCGCCCTGTGTGTGTGGAGCTTGCATGTTCTCCCCGTGGGGTTCCTCATGGTACTCCGGTTTCCTCCCCCAGTCCAAAGACATGGCTGATTGGCATTTGCAAATTGTCCGTAATGTGTGAATGGGTGTATGAGTGTGTTTGTGATTGTGCCCTGCGATGGATGTCCAGGGTGTCCCCCACCTCGTGCCCCAAGTCCTCTGGAATAGGCTCCAGGCTCCCCGCGACCCTATGTAGGATAAGCGGTATAGAAAATGTATGGATATTTAATGTGGTTCAAGGTGGACTTTTCCTTTAAGACCCTTTCTGTTTACATAGAACTTTAAAATGCCAAAATAGACTAAGGAAATGTGTTTAAAAATATGGCTAGTCAATAACAGTGTTAGTGTGTCAGTCAAGCCATAGCGTCTGCCGTTGCCAGGTAAAACACATTTGTCTTTTTTCTTTTTTTTTTCCTGTATAACCAGGGCTATAGATTTCTAGCAAACAAAGCTGTAAATCTCTCAGTGGTGTCACTTACTTTGCTGTCAATGTGAACTAATACTCAGAATTTGCTGTCATCTCACGGAGGTTCAAAACAAGTTGACTTAGTCATAAGTGAGTGTTCTGTGTGTATAAAGTTACAACGTGTGTGGCCACAGGAAGACATTTATTGTTAAATAGCACTGAAGTGAATTTTTCACAGCATAGCGTATTGGTTTTAACTCCCGCCCCCCTAATCTTCTTCATCCTGTCTCTGGCAGAGTTATATTTATGCGTGGAATTTTCACATAGTTAATCATAAGTTCAACCTGAATTGAGTGAACAGCTACAGCCATCCAACAGCGACATCGCCGCTGCTATAAACTATAGTTAAGCCTTCAGCTCGTGAATGAATTACACCATGTGACATCAGGGACATGAATATTTCCACCAAGGATCAACGTTTGCTCAGGATGTCTCAATTTCCCTCCTCGCTTTCTTCTCTAAAGACCTGTTCTGAATAATTGCTTACAGGGTCATAACCTTAGTTAGGACTTGCTATCGCTAACAGGTTGTACAAGCAAACATTGTTCATCTTGTAAGTATGTTTTACTTTTTTTTGGTGCTTACATAATGTTGAAAGTCCTTGCAGCAGTGATCGAACAAGCAAAAGCTACCTATAAATTACATTACAAGGCTGAGGGATTAAACCCTGGTATGTAGGATGTGGTTTCAGACCCAACAGAGGGATTAAGATAAGCACTTCAGTTCAGGAAACAGTATAGCTGAGGATTCTGTGCTCTCTAAATGAAGTGTGTTCTTGAGACTTGTACCACAGCACTGCTGAATTCTCAAAACTGATTAATCAGAAGGTGTTGATAAATTTTCTGTAAAAACACGACTCTAACAGTAGTGCAGTGCTGCAAGGTTTAGTAGTGCAAGTGCTTGATTACTCCAGGAAACACTAAAATGCCAAGTTGTATATTTTAAGTGAATGTTTGTTTTATAAACTGTAGGCATGTGTGTGCAATTAATCTGTCCACAGCTACAGAGTTCTTTTAGGTCATTAAATTGCATTTGTATGCTATCAACAGTTCATTTCCCCGTAGACAAGGTTTGGAGCAGTGGTGGCTTGACAGTTAAGGCTCTGGGTTACTGATCGGAAGGTTGGGGGTTCAAGCCCCGGTGTTGCCAAGCTGTCACTGTTGGGCCCTTGAACAAGGCCCTTGAACCTCCAGGGGTGCTGTTATGGCTGAACCTGCACTCTGACCCCAGCTTCCTAACAAGCTGGGATATGCAAAGAAAAGAATTTCACTCTGCTGTAATGTATGTGTGACCCAATCAAGACTCATGTTTATTATTATTATTATTATGAAAAATGTGTAATGCATGGTGTCAAAATTATTTTGTGTATAAGTATTTTAAGTGAACATCTATTATAAGGATGCTTCATCAATCAGCCTAGGAAATATTTATTTGTTTATTTATTTAGTCATGGCTTATTTGAGAATAGAAACTCATATTTACATGTGTCGACTTAAAGGAAAAAGAAAACCCTTTTTGCACTTTTACCTTTGATCAACATCCTCTGCCTGAGGCTAGTAGAAGTGAACCCAATATTTTTGGTGTATTATCCAGTCCATACAGGATTTCATGGTGTTCTATTGGGATTGTTGCAGCCACAAATGCTTGATTTTTTTCTATGGATTTTTTCGAAATTTGCGATACAATGTGTGGAGTTTTTTTGTGTTTTTTTTGTGTGAAAATTACTTGAATTGGCAAAATTGCATTTGCACAAGATTGTTATGCACATTCTTTTATAGTGGTAAATGAGACCTTTTAACTGTACTCATGTTCGATGCATGGGAATCGAAGGCGGCTTTGGCTGCATGCGCATTGTGATGTACCTTCACACTATCCGTTGTTAGAGGATGAGGATGAGGATGGGTTCCCTCAAGGTTTCTTCCTCATATCATCTTAGGGAGTTTTTCCTCGCCACTGTCGCCACCGGCTTGCTCATTAGGGATAAATTCACACATTTAAAATCTGTATCCTGTGTTTTATATGTTTCTGTAAAGCTGCTTTTATACAATGTCCATTGTTAAAAGCACTGAAAGGAAATTCTCTTATATCATGTACTCTCTTATATTATGAACTGCTATCAAATACCTATGATGAATGTATTCATTTAATTACCTCTTTGAATAAGCTGATCAACTGCTATCCTTGATTATCGCTATATCCTTGAAATACACATGTATTTCCGTGTCAACATGACACAGGACTTATTTTGTATTATGACTATGTGCTGTGTGTTTTGTTTAAATCTGTCTGACGCCTGGACCAGTAGAAACCGTCCACGCACTGCTTGTTATCAATGTGTATAAATACTCTTGGTTTGCATGAATAAACTCGGATGTCTATTTGAGCATGCATATGTCCGCGTGCATTCACTTAGGCTCCCCAGATCGATCTGAAACGCTCTGAGGTAAATCACACTTTCTAGCTCATAGCAGCACAGAACTAAAAGTTAATAGAAGTAATTGTAGAACAGGCTGGAAGGCATGACGGAAGATCTGACAGGCATAATCTGAGATTCCTGGGATACATGGAAATCTAACAAGCACTATACAAATAAAATTGAATTGAACTGAATTGAATGTCACATGGCACGTTGTGATGTCACAAATCTGCAGTAATTTTGAACAATTGCAAGCTCCTCTAAATATTGAGGTGTTTCTTTTCTTTTACGTTAATTTCTGCGATAGCTAAATCCCGGAGGGACTGTATTATGAGAATTTAATAGTAAATGCATATTTAAAAAGGAAAAAATTTGCCTTCATTGTATCACTATGGTGTAGAAATTTTCTCTGTTTTTAACGTACACTGGGATCCAAAAGTCTGAGACCACATTGAAAATCTGGGATTTTTTTTTATTTTATTTTATTTAAAATTAGCAATAAACAGATGGTTTTAAAACAAAGCTTTAAAACAAAGAAAGTACACGTTCAATATCTTGAATGTTTAATATTCAATATTCCGCATTGTTTCCAGGTCCCTATTTAAATGTAAGCAAATGTGTGATATTGATCGTCTTAACTGCTTTGTACAAAAGGTCAGATTTTCCTCATGTTCAGATGACACTCCAATGAGGTTTTGATCTAAAATGGATCATACAGTTTTGCACAAACTTTTGGAGTCCATGCCAGCTTGAGTGCACACAGTCAATACAGCAAAAAGGGGACAAACCATATAAGATTCTAGTTTTCACTCAGGTTATTGTCAATAGTGTCATCAGGTGCACGTTGTTTTTGTTTTTTTTGGAAAAAGCAAGTTATTTTGAATTGGCAACCTGACAAATCAGTAATCACTCATGTGGAGTGTAACAGCATGAACACAAAGCACTTGCCATGTGGTGTGTGAAGTGTGCAGCCAGGTGCTCGCTCCTAAAACAAGGTCTCCGGAGCTGGAAGGCCGTTAAACCTTCCAAACACAGACCCCTCCTGCTGGGAGTGTGCTTAGAAGCGGTTGTAATCCTGGCTGCCTTCTTCTTCAGCCGTCATGGGAAACCGGCATCCCATAACCTTGAGGGAATCCTGGGAAAACTGTTAAATTACTTCCTGATTTCTGTTTGAGGAATGGAATGTTGTCTAGGTTTTCGTCGTAGCAAGACGGTCATTATCTTAAATAGAGCAGATTAGCAATTTGCTCTAGGGTGGTGTGACACAAAACAGAGTTACTATTAACATCTGAAAGTCGATACTTTTTCCAACAACAGTACATCTTGAAGTGTTTTATTCCACTTATACAACAACGATTCCATTTTTCATTTATTAAAGAATGACAGGTCATGCGTTTTATTCCTTTATAGAGCATCTGCGAACTTACCTTATAGCAGCTATAAACATATAAGCCATAAACTTGTTTTCTCACAAGCTTCTCTTTGTTTCCCTCTCTTGTCATGTTACTGAGAAACATCTCTGTCCTGAAGATTCTCCTATGCAAGGAAACCTCAAGTTACAGTTTTACCTCTGACTGTTAGAAAGTGCTGACACTGGAGAGTCCTTCAGCATGTCAACAGCTACGTGTTTTTTAATCCGTTAAAGTGGAGCGTCCACAATACAAGTCCCAGTGTAAATTGGTGTTATAGGAAACATGTTAAAACGGGCACATTTAATAAAAACCGGTGATTTGACTCGGAGCGAAAAGCGAGCTCGTTAGCTCGCTACTAACGTGTATGTTTCAGTTTTGTTTTTCTTAAAGTCATGGTTCAGAACTTATTTGGTGACGAAAGCAATGATGAAAAGTGAAGCGGGTGTAAGCTCTTTTAAATTAGAAATCTTCTTTTAACATAAATCTGATTTGAGTCATATTGGAAAGTACATACAAATGATTTCGTTCAGAGTCTTTTCTGCTCAAATTGTATGTGGCGAAAGAATCTCATATAACTGCTTGTCTGAACATCGCCCCAAATTCCTCAAATTATACTTTTTACGGTACGCCACTGTATTGATATATCGTTACATCATTATGCAGGAATGCGGTGTGTAACACCCCGGGATCAGGGCGAAACCTGTTTATACATCGTGATTAAATAAGCCGGTTGATCCCCTGGACCAAGGACGACTTCCCTAGTTGTCTCCCCGTGCACTTATGAGTTATCACTACACAACAACATACACTCCTAAACTTGTTTCCATTATTGTGATGTAAAGTGAAATGAATGTAAACAGAAATAAGACAGTTAAGTAATTTAGTAAACAGGTGTCGCTGCAAAACACTCCCTTCCCCGTTGTGTGTGTAGGTGTGATAATCACCTTTACACTTCCTCACTGAATTCACACAGTGTCCCCAGGCTGCTGCTAAACAGCTTCTGCCATCCAATCCTCCAATCCCGAGGCTGCTTTCTCAGGAAGTTGTGGGGTCAGTGATTCCTTTAGGGAAGGGGCTAAAGAGGAAATTGGCTCTCAGACCACTCCTCCACCTCCCCTTCTTCAGACAAACAATCTCATTCCACTCTGTCAGACTAATCCAGAAGTCCTCAGAGTCAGGCCACTTTTGTTTTCCTGAGCTTTTAATTCTACTGCAAGGTAAGAATTTACTAATGACAAGACATTCTGATCCTTGATCATCACAGCAGGGACGTAAAAAATTGTTTCTGGGTGAATGACATGCTACGGTGTCAGTATTTTGCTTACTGTTTCATGACCAGTTTATGTTGTTCTCTGAAAATGTGAGGTTGTGTGTGGATACAGTGATTCACCCAGGCCTATGATATTGTCTTGAACATTTTTGCAACTGTTCTACAGGCGTCCAAGCTTATCGCATCCTCTGTTGATCTGTAATCTTTAACCAACACCCAGTTTCCTTCATATTACCTAAGTGAAGTATTTGCTAAACACTGAAAGCCATTAAAGCTCACAAATCGGTCCTGACTCGCAGAATGTTCGTTTAGTAAGAGATAAGCAGCGGGGCGCCATTACTTGTTAATGTGAAAATAACGTGGGTGTCAATCCGGAATGCTGAGGTGGAAGGATTAACACTAAAGACCGCAACACAACTTCTGTCTCAGCCATCAAGGCACCAGTGTGTGTTCTGCATTGAATTCAGTATCAAGCTTTAGAAGATCTTATGTTGTATCTGATGTTGCATTTGTGTGCAAAGGATTCAAGCATGCTTTATGTGGCATCTTTTATTAGGTCTTATTTGTAGAGAATACAAAGACTGGTAATGTGTCTCGTATCCTTTTGACAGGATTTGTGTATCTCTGAAGAGAGTAAACATAGTCTCAGTGTTCGCGTACGTGTTGTTATCTTTGGACAAAAGGAGCTGTAGGTCCTTATACTGTAGGTGCTCGCCACATTGACACTTAACTGTGTTTTAAACTAATGCCACTGCTGCATGATCAATCAATCTTGAAGTTTTTCTAAATTACCGCGGAATTTCCGCAGGTTTGGGCCGAGACGCGTCATGTGACATCATCACAATGCGCATTCAGCCAAAACCCTCTTTGATTCACATGCGTCGAACATGCTACTTTCTAGACTAGCAGAATACAGGACGTTTATCTTTAAAGCTTAGTTCACACTGCACCGACAGACACCGACTAATGTCAACAGACATGTGTGTCGGGTTTTGTCATACCAGTGTGTTAAACATGTCGGCGTCTGTTTTCGCCGACTGAACATGTTTGTCGGTCGTGGAATGGCTGAGCCGCGTGGTGCGATTTTTTTCCAGCAAACTCTGACGTGATCTGACCTGGGCACGAACCATTGCCATGATGATGATGCAAGCGTCCCTGAAATCTCTATAGAAATGAAAGACCGTGCACTAGGCACGCTAAATTGTTGTTGTGGGAAAAATTGCAGATTTCAAAACATTTGAACGAAGAGGATAACTCCTCTGTCTGCAGTTCTTTGTGTACATTTAATGATAATGATACTTTATTAATCATATATACATTACAGTACAGGGAAATTCTTTTCTTCACATACCCCAGCATGTCAGGAAGCTGGGGTCAGAGCGCAGGGTCAGCCATGATACAGCACCCCTGGAGCAGAGAAGGTTAAGGGCCTTGCTCAAGGGCCCAACAGTGGCAGTTTGGCAGTAACTCGGAGCCTTAATTGTCAAGCCACCACTGCCCCAAGTAAGTGCCCTGTCTCTCATGCCGCAACAACCAAGGCTTCACTCACAACCTCTTTCATTTCAATCTTCATCTCTTCAGGGGGCGAACGACACGTAAAGACACTAATAATAGGAAAATTTTGATTGCGGTAAAAGGATCATCCATTTTAAACCTTTTGACTGTCTGTAAAAAGTTTGTTGGTGTCGGTTGGGGCAGGGAGAACATGACAGTTGTGTTTCCCAACATTTTAAATCCAACGGCCAACCTTTAAAAGTTGGTGATTATTGGTGTTGGTTGGCGTCTGTCGGGGCAGTGTGAACTACACTAAAGGAAGCACAAAATTTGACCATCCTCATTAACAGTCGAAGGAACTAACCAGTAAAGCCTCACAAATGTATCATATCATGATACTCGATTTCCACAATATATGATATGTATAACAATATATACTTTAGGCGTTCTAGCAACCACCAGCAACACAGTAGTGTTACGTTAATAACTGGGAATATGGATGATACGTTCAATTAATATTTACAAAGATGAAATATTTAATGCTGAATAGAAGAGAGGGGGAATAATTGTTATTTAAAAGTTATTCTACAATGTCTTGATATCCGTGATATCTCAAAAAGTCTATTATGACTCGATATTGATATTATATCATCATATTGCTCAACCCTACTAACGACTGCATAAACCATAACTTTCCTGTGAGCCAGAATCTATGAAGGGTTCGGTTTAGTGCACGTAGGCTTGCCTCCATCACTGTCACTCATCAGAATTTCTCTGCAAGAAAGAAATAAGTAATTAACGTAGATGTGCTCAGCTTGAGCAGGTTATTTATTTAGGACTCCTGTGTGGAATGTGAGAACACCTGAACTCTCACTCGTCCTGATGTAACGATACGTGTGAGAAACGAGTAATCTCGGCTCAAAGGCGAACCTTCAGGCCTGATTGCGAGCGAGCATTAGTGTGGAAACTCGCCCAGAATAGTAGTTGCGCTCAGCCTTAATGGTTAACCTTCAGGGTCACCACACACTACTGCTCCTTACTAACATCCACTACAGAGACATTTCACATCCCTGCTTTTAGCAACACTTGGCTTCAGGCAAAGGAAACATTTTATTTTTCTATGGCGTTTACCCTTTAATAATCGTAACAGGTTTTTAGTTTTAAGCTCGTCAAAGTGTTTTGTGCTTATAGTGAATGTTTCTTGTGTAAGTTGCTATTAGCGTCTGTTTAGGCAGTCTATTTACGCACCTTAAGCTAACACAATCTCAACCAGCTGATAGAGGAGATGTGGTTTTATTTGAACATGACGGCGTTAGAAAATCTCCAAAGCTATTTTTGCGATACGTTATCGGGTCCCTTTTAACGTGATGTTGACTCGGCATCTTTGAATTTTCTCAAAGGAAATCAAGTCATCCATGAATGCAACTGAATGAAGAACATGGCGTAATGTACTATGCCGAGATCGGCAGTGAGGCCATGAGACTGCTTAAGTGCAAAGTGAAATATGAGCAATGTGGATTTAATTCATTAAGGATCAATTAACATAATAGAGCTGAACTCCAGAGGTTACAGAGATGAACAGCTATTGATGGGCATGAAAAATGGTCAAATTGATGTGGAGCCGAAGTCGACTTTGATATAAATAAATATTTCAGTTGATCAAACTAAGCACTCCCGTATCAGAACTGATTAATGTATTTAATGTAAAAATGGACAGCTCTAGTGTTTTATACAAGAACTGTCACAGCCTCTGTAGCAGATGCAAATATTTAGCGTAGCTCATTGAGAAATCCATCCATCCATTTTCCATTCCGCTTATCCTGCACAGAGTCGAGCGGAGCCTGGAGCTTTTCCCAGGGAACTCTGGGTACGAGGCGGGCGGGAACACCCTGGACAGGGTACCAACACATCGCAGGGCACAATCAGACACACATTACAGAACATTTGGAAATGCCAATCAAACTACAGCACATATCTTTGGAGTGGAGGAGGAAACCGGAGTACCCAGAGGAACCACCGAAGCACAGGGAGAACATGCAAACTCCGGACACAAAGGGCGGAGGCAGGAATCGAATCCCCAACTCCAAGGCAAAACCTGCTAACCACTAAGCAACCTTCAGGGAGTTTTCATTTTATTTACCCTCTCGTCTTCAGAGTCTAACAAATCATAATCATAACATAACCCACAACCACTGTTTAACCAGAAACTAAACATTAATGATGAAGCATTAAAAGGTCATCGTTGACGCCATTCAGTTATGAATTGTATGTCACCGAACCATCATGAATGTGATTCAGTCCCCCTGGTTAAAACCCCTGTTTAATGAGTCTTGAGAGAATTACTGTTGTTATTTTTAAGGTATTTGAAATCACAGTCTGGGTGAAAATCTCAGTATGTTTTAATTCCAAACTAATGAAAAACCGAAGTGTAGATTACACCGGGTGAAGCCGGCCGCAGTTTTACAGATGCGATGAAAAGCTTTTTGCAGCTTAGATACAATTATATACTGAACAAATGACAAAAAAAGCATTGTAGGTCATTTACAGCTGTGATTGCAGAGTGAAACACACACATTAGATATCATTTTGAATAAGTGATTAATATTCCAGCCAATCTCTCTCTTGCTCTCTCTCTCTCTCTCCTCTCTCTCTTGGGTTGACCAAAATATCATATCTTGTTACTTCAAGATATTTCTCCAATAAATGATATGTATCTGGTTAGGTTTGCTATTACCCGGCCAGCAAAACAGTAGAAATGCATTTTAAAGAAACCTATTTGTGTTTAATGATGCTTTTATTTAATGTCTACAAAAATCAATGATAATTGAAAAATAATTTTTTATAGATTTTTTCCAATTAGAATTTCCAATAAAAATCCATTAAAAATGTTTTATGCTTTTAAAGAATGCAAAATGTACATCAAACCAGCTGCTTCCAAACAGAGTTTGTGCTTGTTACTAAAGAACATTTTAATATTTAAGAAAGAAAAAAAAAAAGATATCACAATATCAGTGTTACTTCCGAAAAGTGCGTAATCGCCATGTTGCTCAGCCTGATTGTGCATTGTGTGCGTGTTGGTCGGCTGTGGCTCAGATGGTAGAGCAGGTTGTCCACTATGGATGGCGGTTTGATTCCTGGCCCACGTGACTCCACATACAGAAGTGTCCTTGGGCAAGACACTGAACCCCAAGTTGCTCCTGATGGCAAGTTAGCATCTTGCATGGCAGCTCTGCTGCCATTGGTGTGTGAGTGTGTGAATGGGTGAATGAGACACAGTGTAAAGTGCCTTGGATAAAAGCGCTATTTAAGTGCACCATTTACCATTTATTTTGGTTAAATTAGAAGTGGTGTTAAGTACATACCTGTTCCTCCCCTGCCTGAAGCGTGCACTTTAGTAATCTTCATGGCAGGTAAAGTGTTCTTTGTGTTGTTTGGTCTCAACTGTCTATTTCACACTGCTTTTATTCACTAAAGTCCTTATTACTCAAGTGGAGGGTTTTGTTTTCACCTAAACCTTCTGAGTTTCGCTGTGAACTCATATTTATTACAGTTTCTTAACTTTATCATTAATGTCATGAATAGACTTTGTTTGACCGACATTTTTTATCTATTTTTTTTTACCCCCAATTCAGCTGCCCGCTTTAACCCGGTTCTGAAGGATGGCTGTCCCTGTAGCCATGTACCTCTTGGTTGCCTCCATGCTGTTGTTGGCTGTAGTGAAGTGTGACAGCATCAACTTCTATAACATCAGGCCTCCTGTAGATGGTGAGTGCTTTTTATTTTCGGTCATAACGTGCAGCAGTTCTTTATTCGTATTCAGCAAGTCGTTTTGAGCTCCTGTAGCAGAACAGCTGGAGAAAAGGTCAGCGAAATCCTTTAGGAGAAATTTCAATTTGAGATTTTTATACAAATGAGTTATAATTTGGCAAAAGGCCATTCGAAATGATTCAAAATTCCTGGGATCATATGACGCAGGTTCTCATGTGCTGAACGTCCTCAAGCTTCATGGTGGATTATGAATTAAGAATTGTATCCAGCACAGTATCAGTCATATTCTACTGTTTTTATCTCTAACATGGACAATCGTATGTGTGCAGCGACTCCATATCCCAAAAGCTTCAAGTGCTTCACATGCGAGCAGGCCTCAGACAACTACAGTTGTAATCGCTGGGCTGAAGACAAGTGGTGTCCTCAGAGTGAGTGCTCCGTATCTTTATAAAGAATATCCTCTCACACGACATTCCACATGCATTCATGAAAATATCCTTTTCATTCCTATACCTAGGAGATGAAGAGATTTAGTGTCGTTTGTGTCCAGAAATTAAGCTAAATAATTATTTTCAGTTGGTTCTGTCATCGATACACACTTACCGCTCCATTAGTGTATTTATGCATGCATTATTCTTAAGTACACCGGTTACTCCCTTCTGGCATACTGAATACCAAACCACAAGAGATCTCTAAAAGAACTTGAACTTAACGTTTGCTTGTGCTGAATAATATAAAACTAGTGTATTCATCATTCCTGTGATTACAGATACACAGTACTGCATGACCATACATCATTTTGGTCGACACGGAAAAACAAAGTTTGTAACGAAAAGGTGCGCTTCATTCGACGACTGCAACTTGACAGGATGCCGACATCACATGAACACGCACCACGCGGTGAGAACACACACTCACAGCTCCATGTGTATGTGTTGTTTGTTTATGCATGTTAAGGTCGCCCCCTTCTCATACGTATTTTGAGTACCAAAATGAAGCATGAAGATCGCTCCTGTTGTGTTTTTCTAAATGTCCGGTTTAAAATTCATTACAGTCGTGTTTCTGATGCTGATCTCTGATTATTGACCTCTCTCAGGAGTGTGTGTCATGCTGCGAGGGCATGGCATGTAATGTGGAGATTCCCACTAATCACACCAACGCCGTGTTCATGCGGATTCAGGATTTCAGCTCCGCCGCGACACGCAGCAGCAGCAACAGCTGGACTCGCATATTTCTACTAACTGCAGCTCTCGCAGCGCTGTTACCTTTGTGACAATATCACAGTGCTGCTGAGCCTGCAAATATCCTGCTGGAATACCACTGGCACATAGCTAAAGGGCTACCAGGAGTCTTCAAGAAAGCCGAAAGTTCCTCCTCAGTGTTGGACGTATAAAAGCAGCCAATCGCAATAGCAAAGCTGTCACACTGACGTGACCGAAAGTCCAGCCAGTCAGCGCAAACCAAGAAGCCATGGAATCAGAGACTTTGCCAATGTCAACTGTTTACCAATGGCATGCTAAATAGGATGGACAAAAGGAATCATTTAACTGCGAGGATGTTGATTCCCTTGAGTAATGCTTCATTGGGTTTGTATTGACCCTGTTGAAGGACACATACAGGACTGAGGGATTCTGGGATGGTGGGACGACCTCGTCCAATGGCTTGGAGCCCAGAGACTGTCCCAGAAAAAGCCTAACAAGACGACAAAACTGCAAAGCCACTCTCTTACACAGAACTCGGAAGAGATCTAGCAGTAAGGCTTCGAGAAAGTGGACAGACTTTTTAATGTTTCATGGTCGCATTTTGGTTTAGAAATCTCACATTAAGAAAACATGTGACTAACAGTGCTAGCTGAAGCAGCAAATCAGTGGACGCTTTGAGACATGCAACTGAACAGATATTCATAGCAGTATTTGTGAATAAAGAACAAATAAAGAATAAAAACCCTCAATGAAAGTATTATTATTTATTTTATTTTTTTATTTTTTGCCATTTACACCAATATTGCCACTATGAAATAATTAAAAGTTGTTGTTAATGTTCCACATGGTTCCATAATGCATTTTATTTAATTTCTCACTCGTTTAAATTTCATTTCACTTCATTTCTTGGATCTTGACTACATTGACCAAAACTACATTTGTCCCTGTTTTAGACAAAACAGTCATATTTGTGATATTTCAGGTCTTATTGTTTTCCTCCTGTAGCATTAGGGTCAAATCACACAATTTGCCTCACTAGATTTTCAATTTCTTTTGTGAAAATGAGAATTAATTCCATTTATAAGCATGCATTTTAATAACAAAGGTATTTCGGAGAAAGAATGGTGTTAAAAAATTAATTTAAAAAAAGCTGAATCACATAAAAGATTCATGAATCATTGTGGTCATGCACAACAGATAAGAGAACAGTATAAAGATGTTTAAATAACTATAAATAACATGACTCTGAATTGGCACCAGACCAACACACATTTATGTCACAGTTTTTTCCATTTCCATCAATAGCATTTCCTTTTACGCACACTTTCATGCATTTTCAGTTTTTGTCATGAGCAAATTCAAAATTCTTTGTGCTGATTTTAAACTTAAGCTTTGAGTCTATATGAAAGAAGGGGCTTCTTCTCCTTAAATCCCCCTCCACATTAACTCCCTAAAGACGCTGATGCTGCTGAACACAAAGCCATGCGCCATTTGTATCTTCTCAGTCTAGACTAATGGGATTGGATTTGTCTGACTAAACATGACATATGGCTTTTTCCTTTTAGAATGAAATGTGTGCGTGTGCGTTGAGACTCTATTGACCGATGGTGTTGAAGTGTGTCAGTACAGTGAGGGAAAAAAGTATTTGATCCTGATTTTGTACGTTTGCCCACTGACAAAGAAATGATCAGTCTATAATTTTAATGGTAGTTGTATTTGAACAGTGAGAGACAGAATAACAACAAAAAAATCCAGAAAAACGCATGTCAAAAATTTTATAAATTAATTTGCATTTTAATGAGGGAAATAAGTATTTGACCCCTCTGCAAAACATGACTTAGTACTTGGTTTAAAAACCCTTGTTGGCAATCACAGAGGTCAGACGTTTCTTGTAGTTGGCCACCAGGTTTGCACACATCTCAGGAGGGATTTTGTCCCACTCCTCTTTGCAGATCTTCTCCAAATCATTAAGGTTTCGAGGCTGACGTTTGGCAACTCGAACCTTCAGCTCCCTCCACAGATCTTCTATGGGATTAAGGTCTGGAGACTGGCTAGGTCACTCCAGGACCTTAATGTGCTTCTTCTTGAGCCACTCCTTTGTTGCCTTGGCCGTGTGTTTTGGGTCATTGTCATGCTGGAATACCCATCCACGACCCATTTTCAATGCCCTGGCTGAGGGAAGGAGGTTTTCACCCAAGATTTGACGGTACATGGCCCCGTCCATCGTCCCTTTGATGCGGTGAAGTTGTCCTGTCCCCTTAGCAGAAAAAAAACCCCAAAGCATAATGTTTCCACCTCCATGTTTGACGGTGAGGATGGTGTTCTTGGGGTCATAGGCAGCATTCCTCCTCCTCCAAACACGGCGAGTTGAGTTGATGCCAAAGAGCTCCATTTTGGTCTCATCTGACCTCAACACTTTCACCCAGTTGTCCTCTGAATCATTCAGATGTTCATTGGCAAACTTCAGACGGGCATGTATATGTGCTTTCTTGAGCAGCGGACCTTGTGCGTGCTGCAGAATTTCAGTCCTTCACGGCGTAGTGTGTTACCAATTGTTTTCTTGGTGACTATGGTCCCAGCTGCCTTGAGATCATTGACAAGATCCTCCCGTGTAGTTCTGGGCTGATTCCTCACTGTTCTCATGATCAATGCAACTCCTCGAGGTGAGATCTTGTATGGAGCCCCAAGCCGAGGGAGATCGACAGTTCTTTTGTGCTTCTTCCATTTGCGAATAATCGCACCAACTGTTGTCCCCTTCTCACCAAGCTGCTTGGCAATGGTCTTGTAGCCCATTCCAGACTTGTGTAGGTCTACAATCTTGTCCCTGACATCCTTGGAGAGCTCTTTGGTCTTGGCCATGGTGGAGAGTTTGGAATCTGATTGATTGATTGCTTCTGTGGACAGGTGTCTTTTATACAGGTAACAAATTGATATTAGGAGCACTCCCTTTAAGAGTGTGCTCCTAATCTCAGCTCGTTACCTGTATAAAAGACACCTGGGAGCCAGAAATCTTTCTGATTGAGAGGGGGTCAAATACTTTTTTCCCTCATTAAAATGCAAATTAATTTATAAAATTTTTGACATGCGTTTTTCTGGATTTTTTTGTTGTTATTCTGTCTCTCACTGTTCAAATACAACTACCATTAAAATTATAGACTGATCATTTCTTTGTCAGTGGGCAAACGTACAAAATCAGCAGGGGATCAAATACTTTTTTCCCTCACTGTATGTGTTAGACATACCCCTTAATTTTTTGTCAAAGTGAAAGTGTTTGGTGAGTGTTAACATGTCCGTGGAACTTTCAGCCACCATTTAGCTGCCTGAATGAATTCGGCTGGACAGTTGAAGATTCTCTGACTGATTCTCTTAACCCATCTCTGCATTGTACTGCTGCCACATGATTGGCTGTTTGGATAATCTGAAAAAAAAATGAATGTGCAATTAACCAACCCATGTTATACACAACACACTTTTCGATCTTGTCCGGCTCTGTAATCCGACCGGGTCGCTTCGGGTGCATTATGTCAGCATGGTTGTTTATCTAAAGGCTTGTAAAGCTTAACATAATGCACAGGGGGTCAGAGTTCATAGCGTTAATTGGTAGCAGAGTCTCAGAGAGATCTTGCTTTCTTTGTTATACCATGAGTATCTGAGGGGGTTCTAAGTAACAGAACCACAAAAACACTAATGACTGAGAAACTTGTGATGGATTACAGACGGAATTGCTACGTGGGCACCCTCAATATTTATAGAGCTAGTAAATCTTTGAGTGCAAAGATTAGGGAATGAGTGCAGACCCTTTTCAACGAAAAGAAACCTAGTATAGTTAGCATGTATGATTATTCACTTGGAACCCTGTTAGGACAAAAAGGTTAAATCTATGACCCTTAAAGGTCCACTTCCACTTGTTGAACCCTACAACATAGTGTTTCTCTATCAGAAAGGATTCCCTCATCAGGGAATGTTTTATAGATCAAATACATCCAGACCCAATTGCACTTCATTAATATTGGCACCCTTGGTAAATATGAACAAAGAAGGCTGTGAATTTTTTTTTTTATCTTTCATTAAAAAATTCACAAAAATACTCTGCTCACATGGATATCAAACAATTGCAAACACAACACAGGTTTATCCAAAAAAAATTCATCTTTGATAAATATGTGTGCAACTATTATTGGCACCCTTTTAGTTGATACTTTGTGCTACCTCCCTTTGCAAAGATAACAGCTCTGAGTCTTCTCCTATAATGCCTGATGAGGTTGGAGAATACATGGCAAGGGATGTGAGACCATTCCTCCATACAGAATCTCTCCAGATCCTTCACATTTCGAGGTCCACGCTGGTGGACTCTCCTCTTCAGTTCACCCCACAGGTTTTCTATGGGTTTCAAGTCAGGGGACTGGAATGGCCATGATAGGACCTTGATTTTGTGGTCAGTAAACCATTTTTGTGTTGATTTTGATGTATGTTTTGGATCATTGTCCTGCTGGAAGATCCAACCACGGCCCATTTTAAGCTTTTTGGCAGAGGCAGTCACATCACAGCTATATTTCTTGGTCTTACAAATTGTTCTAAGGGATTATTGTTAAATGTTCTTAACAATATATTATATAAATATTGTCAAGTATAAATATTGTTATGAATGTGTAAGGGAATTTGGCTTATGTGTTACCTCATATTTATACTCCTGTGAAAGAGGAAGTCATGGATGAACAAAAATGGTGGATCGGATATGGGAGAAACATTTCGGATATCGGATCCTGTAACAAATGACAAAGATTGGAATTGAATTTGGATAAGGAATTTATTTTTGGAACTGTAAATGTTTACAAATAAAGAGACTTATATGATTTTATTGTATTTATAATTTAATACTTTATTATATTTACAATATACCTGTGTTAGAGTTTAATTGTAAAGAGTTTTAGTTTAAAAAAAAAAAAAAAGAATGAAGCTTAGTAGTTTTTAAATAAAACAATATTGATATTGGGTGATATTCAAGGTTTCAATATTGTACCATCTCCATTTGATAGGTAGCAAATTAAAAAAAACAAAAATATGAAATTACTGAAAAAAAATACAGTTAAAAAAAAGTTCAACTCATTTGCCAAATAAAATTAATATTTTCACACCGTCATTTTATATTTGTTATTTGTTTTTATATATACAGCAGGTCTATTCAGAAAAGACTGAGGAGCATGTGATCCAAGTACAATTAGTAAAATCTAAGTAAAATCACACTGCTAACTGGTTCAGTCTGTTACTTAGCCATGTTAGTGTCATAGCTGTAGTAAAAAACTAAAGATTTTAAAATATAGAAGTGTAAGGAGTTTAAAGTTGACTTATTTTATTTAATCTTATTATAAATATTATGATTACTTGATTATAGCTGGTTGTAGAACTGCTAAACCTACATTAATATATGCTTTCAAATATGATAGTCATCAACTCAATACATCATTGGCTATCTTCAGTGAATGGTTCCATACCATTTGTTACTACTTCATCAGTCATCAGCGAAGCCTTGCATGTGTGAGCTGTTTGCAGTGTCCAACTGATGACACTGCAAACAGCATCACGCATGTTAGACTCATTGAGCAACCATCAAAGGTCCAGTTTAGGTCCTGCAGGAAGGGTCAAGAAGATGGCACTTCTTTGAGCTTTAGATCGGTCGTCCCCTGTGGTGCTGTGTAAACATGAGGCTCAGAGGAGACGCTCATGTTCCTACAAACAAGCTCTCTGATCTTTCAGCACATCTTACAGCAGGAGGGAACTCAGAGGAGGTGTGTGACCTGCACCTCTTTGTGTACATAAGTGACTGGATTTTCATTTTTGTTGGGGAAAATGACAAAGAAACATGTGGCCTGAAAAGTGGCCATTTAGTAAATGAAAAGTGTTTCATCAGCCTCAGTGGGGAAATGTTGAAACTTCAGACTTAAATATTTATCTAACACGTTAAATTAAAAATGTGTCATGTTGATTGGAATAGTTAGTTACTAGCATACAGTGGGGGTAATAAGTATTGAACATGTCAACAGTTTTTTTTTTTCAGTAAATATATTTCCAATGAATCTATTCACATGAAATTTTCACCAGACTTTGGTATTAACTCAAGAAATCCAGACATATAAATAAATCCAAACATTAAAGTCCATAAATGAAGTTATGTGTAATAAAATGGAATGACACAGGAATAAAGTATTGAACATGCTAACTGAAACTTATTTAATACTTAGTGGAGAAGCCTTTGTTTTTAATAACAGCTTCAAAACGCTTCCTGTATGAAGAAATTAATCGCCCGCAGTATTCAGGTGTGATTTTGGCCCATTCTTCTAAACATATAGCCTTTAAATCTTGTTCACTTGGATTCAGGTCAGGTGATTGACTGGGCCATTCTAACACCTTGATTTTATTTCTCTGAAACCAACTGAGAGTTTCCTTTGCTGTATGCTTTAGATCTGTGTCCTGCTGGAAGTCCTCCCAAGTCTCATCTTCATTAACCTGGTGGATGGCAGCAGATTCTTCTCAAGAATCGTTCCTTCAATTATATGAAGTCTGCCAGTACCATGTGATGATAAACTGCCCCACACCATGACGCTTCCACCTCCAAACTTCACTGTTGGTATAGTGTTGTAAGGGTGAGGTGCAGTGCCATTGTTTCTCCAAACACGGTGTGTAGTATGACAGCCAAAATGTTCAATTTTGCTCTCGTCTGACCAGACTACACTCTCCCAGCATTTCATAGGCTTGTCCAAATGAGTTGTAGAATACTGTAAACAAGCTTTGACATGTCTTTTCTTTAGTAATGGAGTCTTGCGGGGTGAGCATGCGTAGAGGCCATGGCAGTGGAGTGCATTGCCTATTGTTTTCTCTGTGACGATGGTACCTGCTGCCTCCAAGTGTTTCTGGAGCTCTTTCCAAGTGGTCCTTGGCTCTTGGGCTATTCTTCTGACTTTTCTTCTGACTCCCTGGTCAGAAATCTTGCCACGAGCTCCGGTGCATGGCCGGTTGTAACGGAGTGATGTTGCTCCCACTTGCGGATAATGGCCCCAATGGTGCTTACTGGAAGATTCCGAAGTTTTGAAATATGTCTGTATCTGATTTCTTCAATATGTTTCACAACAATAAAGTTGGGAAGGTCTTGGGAGAGCTCTTTGCTTTTACCCACCATGAGATGTTTCCTGTGTGACACCTTGGTAACGAAAAGCTTTTTTTATAGGCCATTAATTTACTAACCCAGTTGATATTAATTTACACAGATAGAAGGTATAATTACTTTCTAACTACTAATGGATTTCAGCTGGTTCCTTGATTTACCTTGCCTTGGTGAACTGCTTTTTCATAGCATGTTCAAAAAAAATTTTTTCCCTGTCATTCCACTTTATTACACATAACTTTATTTATGGAGATTAATCTTGTGAATTATTTATATTTCCTGATTTCTTGAGTTAATACCAAAGTCTGGTGAAAATTTCATAAAAGTATGTGAACCCCTAGGATTAGCAGTTAATTTGAAGGTGAAATTAGTCAGGTATTTTCATTCGGTGGCGTGACAACCAGGTGTGAGTGAGTGCCCTGTTTTATTTCAAGCACAGGGATCTATCAAAGTCTAATCTTCACAACATGTTTGTGGAAGTGCATCATGGCAAGGAGATTTCTGAGGACCTCTGTTGTTGTTGCTTATCAGACTGGAAAAAAACAACTGCTTTGCAAAAAGAACATTGCTATCTGTCTGCAGTTTGCTAAAGATCACGTGGACAAGCCAGAAGGCTACTGGAACAATTTTGCGTGCGTTCATGAAACCAAAATAAAATATTTGTTTTAAATCAGAAGGAGAAAAGAAAACATTGCATTCCAGCATAAAAACCATAATTGGCGGAACAATGAATTTTGAATTATACCAGCCAATTCTAAAAGAAAATATCAGAATGATCTGAATCTCAAGAGGAAGTGGGTTATGCTGCAAGACATCGACCCTAAGCACACAAGCTGTTCTACCAAAGAATGGTTAAAGAAGAATAAAGTTAATGTTTTGGAACGGCCAAGTCAAAGTCCTGACCTTAATCCAGTAGAAATGTTGTGGAAGGACCTGGAGCAAGCAGTTCATGTGAGGAAACCCACCAATATCCCAAATTTGAAGCTGTTCTATATTAAGGAATGGGTTAAAATTCCTCAGGACTGATCAACAGTTCCCAGAAATGTTTAATTACAGTTATTGCTGCACAACAGGGTTCACATACTTTTGCCACTCACAGATCTGTAATATTGGATCATTTTCCTCAATAAATAAATGACCAACTATAATACTTGTATCTCATTTGTTTAATTTAGTTCTCTTTATCTTGTGTGAAAATTTTTATCATGTTTTAGGTCAAATTTATGCAGATATATAGCTTTTAAGCACATATCACAAGCATTTAAGCACAACTATATTCAAGTTGCTATAGACTTCCTGTCAGCTTGAACCAATCTGGCTGTTTTCACCCACAGAGCTGTCACTCCGTCAGTCTATTGTCACTCCCTCCAGGATTTTGATCAACGAAATGAATGCAAATCAAGAAAACCTCTATATTTGGAGGAACTTGCAATTTTTTAAAATTACTGCAGATTTTCCACAGATTTGGGTCATGTGACATAATCATAATTCCACATTCTGATGTTTGATGTGAACATCAAGCAGCAGAGTTGAGACTTTTATACACCTAAAACGTTATACACCTAATAAATGGACTCCAGATTCTGTCCCTGCTTCCAGTGAGATCGCTCTCCAGTGCTACAGGGTTTGCTCCACGGTGCTGAATTTCAAGCTATAAATGAGAAAAGGTAGGGATTTGTGGTTGATTTTCAAACCACAATTGAGCACAGGGCAGAATGTGTCAGAAGAGGTTGTTGTCGAAGGATGAAATGACTGCTAGGCAGAAAACTATCAAAGCAAGAGACTAATTTAGGGTTGGGAGAATGGTTGTGCCCTCTTGTTGATTAAACTAGTGGTAGTGGTGTGAGTATTTGTGCAGCATTTTAGCTTCATAGGAGGAAATAGCACAATATATTACTTCTAAATGGATCTGATCTCAGTCTCATTACAATTGCAGAGACAACTTACTTTACCTCTAACATAAATCATTCTCATAAGAATTCTTCTTCTTTATGGTATTTCCCTCAAAATTTTCTCCAAAGGAATATTTCAAATAAATGCAAACAAATAATCCTTTATGGAAAATATATATATATATATATATATATATATATATATATATATATATATATATATATATATATATATATATATATATATATATATATATATATATATGATGAATAAAGTCAGATGTTATTAAGTGCTATTAAATAATAATAATATTAATAATAATAATGGTAGTAGTAATGGTAGTAATAATAATAATAATAATAATAATCAGTAGTAGTAGTAGTAATCGTATTAGTTGTAATATTGTTGTTTGTTTATTTATTTATTTTTAAAGATATCCTTATAAGAATATTTTTTTTGTTAGAGGAAAAGTAAATTGTGTTTGTTTTGGGATTTTTTTCTTTATGGACAAGTGAATAATTGGGTATAATTTAATTTTTGTATAAATTATTATTATTATTATTATTATTATTATTATTATTATTATTATTATTATTATTCATTGTTTTCCTTTTTGTCAGTAATTCTGGACTTGACTAGGAACAGTGCAATATTCCTTATCACCGTATACTCTCACAGCAGTGCATCCTCACAGGCCTGCTGTTATGCTATAAGAATTAACACAAACAGTTGGCTCTAAACCGGATTAAAATATAAACATTTCACTTTTTTCACGCTTCCTTCTGATAATCAAATGATAAAATATTTTTTTACTATTTGTTTATTAAAATGTTTTTAATATTTTATAATCGTCAATATTGGAGATGTGATGTGCTATATGTGTATCATTCATCCATCCATCCATCCGTCCATTTTCTGCTTATCCTACACAGGGTCGCAGGGAGCCTGGGAACTCGGAGCACAAGGCGGGGGACACCCTGGACGGCGTGCCAACCCATCGTAGGGCACAATCACACACTACGGGAATTTTTTAAATGTCACTCAGCCTACAACACATGTCTTTGGACTGGAGGAGGAAACTGGAATTCATGGAGGAAACCCCTAGTGCATGGGGAGAGCATGCAAACCTCAGAGGTCGAGGCAAATGTGCTAACCTCAGAGCCATCGTGACCCCCTGTAATGTATTTAATGCAATGTGAAAAAGTAGACACACATACACAGTGGCTGAGGAAAGGCAGTAGTTCTGCACTCTCACTGACTGTCTCTTTTTTTTAACCACCTCCAAGCATACACACCCAGAATAAATGCACCACATTGCATTCAGGCCTTGTGAGGCCATGTTTAAAAGTTTTCATGAGTTTAATTTCTTTCCCGGGTCTAATAGATCTGCCACTGTTTCATTTAAGAATATTGGATATTGCAAATAAAATAGCATGATGAGGTGTACTGTGAAAGAATTCATTCAGGGTCTTGAAAGTAAATTTTAAGGGGTTTTATATGAATCTAATCTGTAGTGAGTGACGTAATGTCTGCAAGTAGATCCTGTTTTTCAAAGGGTGCCTGTCCATGGACATGCAGGGAATGCACTTAGACCTTTTTTTTGCTTTTAACTTTAATGGAGGGTAAGATCTGGTGTCCGTCTTCCATCGTGAAAGGGCCTCTGTCTTCTTCCTTGTGCTCATCACTGTTAGTATTGTCTCTCATGATGGACAGGCCTGGGGCTGATAATCTGGCTGAGGATGACCCATAATGCACTGAGATGCTTTTAGCAGCCATAGACATAGATGTAGACTTTATACCTGGACATTTACAAACAGGGATGGTGGGTTGTTGGACAGCAGTGGTTACAAAGCAGTATTATCCTTTATTGGATTCTACAGGATTTCATGTGTGAATTTGTGATCAGGCCACTGACTAAGCAGCAGTTGTACAGGTTTTCTGTATAGGATATTTGTTACTTTGCTACTGGTTTATTGTTACTTTGCTTACTGGTTTATTTGTAGACATATGGAAGAATACGGTGGCTTAGTGGTTAGCACGTTTGCCTCACACCTCCAGGGGGGTTCGATTCCCACCATGGCCCTGTATGTGCAGAGTTTGCATGTTCTCCCTGTGCTGTGGGGGTTTCCTCCGGGTATTCTGGTTTCCTCCCCCAGTCCAAAGACATGCATGGTAGGCTGATTGGCATGTCTAAAGTGTCTGTAGTGTATGAATGTGTGTATGTGATTGTGCCTGTGATGGAGTGGCACCCTGTCCAGGGTGTACCCCACCTTGTGCCCGATGCTCCCTGGGATAGGCTCCAGGTTTCCCTGTGACCCTGAAAAGGGTAAGTGGTATAAAGGATGGATGGATGGATGGATGGATGGATGGATGGAAGAATATTTTAGATCTCTGTTGAAGCCTGTGGTTCAGAGTCGCTAAAAATAATTCACATTGTTGGTTTCTTGAAGTTTGACTTCAAACATTGTGGGGTATGCTGTTATAGGAAAATAATCAATGATGCAGTGGTGGAATGCAGCCAAAACTGAAGTAGAGTTACTGTTATTTTCCTATAAGATAGTTTTTGTTATCACTTTTATAAGTTATAAAAGCTAGAAATAGCCATTCCCTCACCAGCCCCTCTCACTTTTTTCTCTCTCACACTCTTAAAATTACTAAGACGAAAAATGCAGCTTGTTTCTGAGAAACTGCAAATGCCTTCCATCCTGAAGACTTTCCCATGCCGGATAATTTAGCTACAGCTTTATCTCAGACTCTGACAAAGCGCTGACACTGGAGACTCCTTCCAAACATGCACAGTGAATGTCATCTTGCAAAAAACTTTACCATTTCAGCAGTTACACACGATGATTTGTTCATTCAGGAACAAGTTCATTCATGGAGCGTCTGGCATACAAGTCACTGTGTAACACATTTTGACCAATCAGATTAGACAATTCAACAATTCTGTGATATAAAATATTTGCATTTTATACTAGATTTTTATATTTTACACTATATTTATTATATAGTACTTTTACTTTATGTATTATACAATCGTGAAAAATAAGTACATCTCATGGAAATTGTTGGCTTTTTTAACTCTGTAACTTTTTGGCATGATGACACCACACACCTCATTAACAAAGGGAACAACAGACATTACATATGAGATTTGTATATAACCCCAATTCCAAAAAAGTTGGGATGCTGAGTAAAATGTAAATAAAACCAGAATGCAATGATTTGCAAATCTCATAAACCCATACATTATTCACAATAGAACATAGAAAACATATCAAATATTTAAACTGAGTATATGTGTAGCATTTTAAGAAAAAAATAAGGGAATTTTGAATTTCATGGCCACAATACGTCTCAAAAAAGTTGGGACGGGGCAACAAAAGGCTGGAAATGTTAGTTTTGCAACTAATTACGTTAATTGGCAGCAGGTTAGTAAAATGATTGGGTATAAAAGAGTATCTTAGAGAGGCAGAATCTTTCAGAATTAAAGATGGGACAGAATCTGGATGGAAGAATATGTTGCTCTAAAACCTGTATATACCTTTCAGCATTGATGGTGCCTTTCCAGATGTGCAAGCTGCCCATTCCATAGGCATTAATGCACCCCCATACCATCAGAGATGCAGGCTTTTGAACTGAGCGCTTATAAAAAGCCGGATGGTCCCATTCCTCTTTAATCCTTTAGTGTGATAAATGTAGGTGTACTTACTTTTTTCCCATGTGACTGATCTTGTTTTTTTTTTTTTTGTTAATTTAAATTGTGTAAATTGCTACAAAATGTCAATTTTATGTAATTTGACAGAGTGTACCAAATTTATTAATAGGCAGTTTCAAAGATTGAATTGAATGTATGCTTTTCCAAATGCGTCAAAAAAGCCAACAATGAATGAATGAATGCCTTTTATTGTCACTATACACATGTACAATGAAATTAAGAGCCACTCCTTTTTGTTCCGTGCCAACATGTACATAAAATAAACAAGATAGAATAAAATAAATAAATATAACAGCACGAAATACATAAAAAATAAATAAATAAATAAATAAATAAATAAATAAATAAATAGTACCGGGGGGTGGGGGGTACTATAAAATGCACAGTTCTGAGACTCTATATACCTATACTGTGAAATCAGTATGTGTTTAGAATGGTTATAGATTTTGGGGAAAAAAATATTATTAAATCTATTAGTCCTTGCTCTGATGCACCTGTAACGTCTCCCTGAGGGCAACAGATTAAACAGATCAGAGCCAGGGTGAGAGCTGTCCAATTTCCATGGGGTATACTTATTTTTTCACATGACTGTATAGTGGCATCCCAGATTTATGAATCTTTATAAATATTATAAATATATTAAGGTTAAATTTTAAATTCCTAACACAGGAAATTGGAAAAGCCATTTTATTTAAGTTTAAGGCTCAGCGTACATGCAGGATTTGATTCGCTTACATGAGAATCCAGTTACGACTCTCGTCATAGAATTACTTTCTGGTATATGATACAGTATTCAAGAATGATTCAAAATGAATCCCCAAGCAGCCGTGCTGATTAACTAATCTAAAAGATGTTTATCGATTACTGCTCTGAAAAAGTAAAGGTTACTTTCAAAGAAAATGTCAAAGGAATGCATTCCTTTCCTTTCACACTTCAGCTCTGTTAGATGTTGATGGATACATATTTAACTGTGTATATTTTTGTTAGCCAGTCAGTATCTCTCTCTCTCTCTCTCTCTCTCTCTCTCTCTCTCTCTCTCTCTCTCTCTACTCCACAGTTCGATTCTGATCTCTCTCTTTCTTCCTGTCCTGGTCAAATTATCCTTATCTCACCTCTTGTCCCTTCATTACGTGGAACTGGATCCTCTAGCAGGTTGTAATTGTGGAAAACGGGTCGAATTATAGATTAAAATATTTTTAAGCGGTACTCAGTGGTGCGTGAAACTTCTACATGGTCCTGATGGTGCTTTCATGCAGGACAGGAACTGTTAATCCAGATATGCTTGTGGATTGTTGTTTACTATATATTTTAGGCACAATTCAATATTTGGGTATATTATTGGCATAATTTTGTGAACCATATGGAAAATAAATTGTAAAAAAAAAAAAAAAAAAAAAAAAAAATCTTACATAGATGTGAGAAGAATGCTACACATTATTGTTGTTGTTTGTTAGTAGTGGTAGTACCTCTGAATTATTAATAAAGAAGGAAAGATATACAAGTTATACTGTAAGAAGACAACAGGGTTAGTGCTATATCATTATAGTCTGAAGTTCATCCTGCCTATTAATATTAAACCAGAAGATACCAAACATACTGAAAATTCTGGCACCCTGGGGAAAACCAGCACATCCTCACACCTCACATCACACACACACACACACACACATCCATTCTGAATGCACACACATTCCACTCCGGTGCTTTGAAGTGCACATTTCAGCAGTCAGGGTTATGTGCTTCTGATGGATTTATGTACTCTGTATATAAATGTGAGCAGAGTAGATTTTTCCAGTGGAAGCTTTCTAAAAATACTGTCATCGTACAACACGCTGATGACTGGGAAAATGTTGCTCATTGTTGTGGATTTGACAAAAAAAAGGCTATTTATAGATATGAAGAAATGAATAGTCAAGTGTCACCCAATAAATGGAATATTCCAATGAATGTATTTTTTTTTTTTTAGCATATTTAATGGGTTTAACAAAACAGATTTGCACTATATGGCTAAAAGTATATGAACACCCGATTAGCATGTGCCCTTTCCAAAACCATGGGCATTAACATGGAGTTTTTCATCCACGACAGCAAAATGCGGTTGAGAACTGTATGCCGTAAAGCTGATTTAAATAGCTTTGAAATTACATGACTATACATATTTGAAAACAGTGCAAACAAAATATTATTTTAATATGTTATGATTCACGTTTAAAACATAAACCTGCTATTTTTATTTGTTTCTCTGGTTGCATGCTGGATTGACTAGAGGTCACTGAAATTGAAGAAATGAATAGTGAAGTGGCACACCCAATTAATGGAATATTCCAAAGAATGTATTATTTAAAGCATATTTAATGGATTTAACAAAACAGATTTACACTATATGGCTAAAAGCATTTGCCCTTTCCAAAACCATAGGCATTAACATGGAGTTTCCTCTTGTAGTGTTCATTCAGCTACAAGAGCATTAGTGAGGTCAGGCACTGATATTGGGGTGCAGTCGGTCTTCCAGTTCATCCCAAAAGGTGTTCACTGGGGTTGAGGTCAGGGCTCTGTGCAGGTCACTGGAGTTCTTCCACTCCAAGCAAACCATGTCTTCATGGAGCTTGCTTTGTGCACAGGGGCACTCTCCTGCTGTAAAAGGTGTGGGCCTCTTAAGGGAAATTGTAATGCTACAACATAAAAATACATTTTATACAAATGTGTGCTTCAAACTTTATGGCAATAGTTTGGGGAAAAACTAAATATGGGTATGATGGTCAGGTGTCCACATACTTTTGGGTCATTCTTTCTGCATTAGTTTGACAGCTAATATTCTAACTGTAGTCTAGCAGTAGCTACTTTACTTACAGCATCACTTTCCTTTCTCTCTTTACGTTCTGACAAATTTAAAATGTTTGTTACTAAAGATCTCTGTATGAATAATTATTTTAACCTGAATATACAGAGGAACGATTTGGTGCAAGTGAAGGCTAAACATAAATACGGAGAGTATCGTTTAACAGGATAATGGAAAATTCATGGTGTAAATGGGATTAGTTCCTGGAAGTGCCTTTGGATATCCACTCGGTCCATAAGAGTATTGATGGAAGGATAACCAAACAAAAGCAGCTCTATTTCAACAAGTGATGGTGGCTGGTTATGTTTTTATTCCTAGTTATAAGATACATAATAGGAACCTGCATAATACACAATTCAGCAATGTCTTTTAAATGACTTCTCGACAGAGATCATCCTAAACTAAAGCTATAGTGTGAGTATTCAATGATTCAGTTATTATTGAGATATAGTTAAAAATATGTTTGTTTGTTTTTTTTGTTTTTTTTTTAAAAGTCTAAATCGAACATAAATCCAGCTAAAAATGGTTAATGCTCTCCCGAAGAAGCTGCCTACAAAAACCTCAGTCAATGGTGTGCACTGTTTAAGATACAAGATACACTATTTAATTCGCAGGTGAGTCACTCACGGTGAAAGAGATCTTTAAAAGTGCATTCCTAACATTTTTGCTTTAAGTATAAAAACCCACAGTTATTTTAATAGCCTAGGAAAAGTTCTATTCGAAAGGATAACCGAGTTCTTGGGTATGCTTTCTTGAGGTGGCTAATTAAGCTACTGTTAAATTCACTTTAGATTATTGAAAGGGAGTTGAAAACTTGCAAGAGCTCCATATTTCCTTTTCGTTTGGCACATAGTTGTTTTCTTCACTCCTTTTACCTGAAAACATTGAATTATGATTAACGTCTTGCAGGTTAGCAACATTTCTGATGTTTATTATGTAAAAACATACACATGTTGAAAGGAGTCTTTAAATCAAAGCCGGTTTTCGACTGTGCCATTACAGCGATTTTTTTATGCTTACTTGTCACACTGTACAAAATCTCCCCCCCAAAAATTCTGTAACAGATAACGTGATAATGCAATAACCTGCTCTTCAGGTCATATTATATGATGAAGCTCGTCTAAGGATAGACCTATGACGAAAGAAAATGATTACGTTCTTCTAAGGTCACATCAACAGAAACTAATATTCAAAGTGAGCTTGAGGTAATAAGGATATTTTTTTCTGTACATTAGTATGTTTTGTTTATGTTTTGCTTGTCACCTGCACCATGTAAGTATTTGCGGCTGTTCTGTGAGTTTCGTAAAATCCTTTGCTGTGGTTTTTAGATGATACGAGCACTAGGAGAGCTCACATTCTGAGATTTTAAGTCAAAGGATTTCGGACACGTCATCATGTGTCTTTGTCACATCATGGCGTCTAAAATCGCAGATCTCAACTCCGAAACCAAAGAATTATTTTACGATCTGCTATTTTCATCCACGATAGCAAAATGTGGTTGAAAACTGTATGCTGTAAAAAGCCGATTTAAATAGCTTTGAAATCATACGACCATACGTATTTGAAAACATTGCAAACAAAATATCATTTTAATATCATATTATGATTTACGTTTAAAACATAAACCTGCTATTTTTATTTGTTTGTTTGTTTGCTTGCTGGATTGATTAGAGGTCACTGAAATCATTGCATTGAACTACACATGTTCACAAACCCGATGCTCCCTGAGATAGGCTCCAGGTTCCCTGTGACCCTGAAAAGGATAAGCAGTATAGAAGATGGATGGTTTCTATTCTATTAGATTTTGCTATTTTGTTTGTTTTTCCAGCAGGGCAGTTTGATGAAAACCACCAGCAGAGGGCCATGTAATAAAATGCAACCTACACTAGAGTACATTGATTAAAACCTGATTCATTTCTGGAGTGCATAGTGCTCATCATCAACAACCAGAAGTTAGATTCTTCTGAAATAAATGTGAACCTAGCTGCATCACTGTATACTATGTAAACTGCAACACTGTCCTGTGATATTATCCATCCATCCATCTTCTATACCGCTTATCCTTTTCAGGGTCACAAGGAAACCTGGAGCCTATCCCAGGTATCATCGGGCACAAGGCGAGGTACACCCTGGACAGGGTGCTAATCCATCGCAGGGCACAAACACATACACACACCCATTCATTCACTATGGACACTTTGGAAACACCAATCCACCTACCATGCATGTCTTTGGACTTGGGGAGGAAACCGGAGTACCCGGAGGAAACCCCCGCAGCACTGGGAGAACATGCAAACTCTGCACACACAGGGCAACAGTGGGAATCGAACCCCCAACCCTGGAGGTGTGAGACGAACGTGCCTCTGACATAATCATCATAATAATAATCATAATCATAATAGTGTTGTTTACTTAGAAGCAAGTACAGAAACATCTCCAGTTCTGAATGAACACCTAGTGATTGTCCTTCTACCACATTCTATCAGTCTAAATGTTAACACTAGGATTTTTGCACTCTTGTTTATTAGGATGTGGTTTGAGAAGAAGCCTATAAAAGGGAAAACTCTAGCCGTGGGCGGACGAAGACGTTTAAAAAGGTTCAGGTGCGCGTAACCGCGTAACTAGAGCGCGCACACCGGAAGCGGCGCGCAAACAAACGCGTGTGCTCGTCCACGCTGCGGACTTGTGACAGCACAAAACACGGAGGAACAGAGAGATGGACCCTGTAGTATTCTGGTGAAAAATAAACGAAGGAGACAGTTGGAGCTGTGGGTGAAGTTGATCAGGAGTTAGAGGATTTGTCATTCCGGTGAGTAGTGCTTCTCTCCAGCTCTCTGCGTCAGGGTTTGTTTTGGTTCAGTGGCTGAGGGTGTGAAAGCAAAACAAGTCAATGGGACTCGTGGAAAGTCAGTAAACACGGAATGGAGAAGGTTGATGCACTGCTCGCTCTGAGCTCTGGCAAGATGTTTCTACAGTAAAATTCTCAGTCTGAGTGTTCACTCTGCTGGAAAAAAAAAAAAAAAACCCTCATAGAGTTTGTACTGGTTATAATGGGAATTGTATTGGTTTTAATGGAAACTGTAATGGTCCCAGTAGGTCTATACTGGTAATTTGTTACCTCCTATTGGTGGCATGCTACGTCTAGTGGATACCATTAAGGACCTATATTGGTCCAATGAAATTGTATACATTTTGTAACATATATATATATATATATATTTATTTTGGAGCCTGTGCTGCCCAAAATGTTGAAATTATCCATCCAGAATAACAATAATTCGGTTATGAAAAGGTGTAGCATTCTTATTATTTCATGTATTATTATTATTATCATTATTTAAAGTCTGTTAGATGCCTTACCATCTGCGTCACTTTCTAATATATATTTTTGCCATCCTTTATCTCATCTCCTGGGAAAGGTCAGGAATGATCCATGTGTGTTAAGTCGGAATGTGTTAAGTCCATGCGATGCCATGTATGCATGGTTCGATGTCACGGTCAGTTCACGGTTATATCATATATAGCCGTGGTCAGACTGGACCTCCGGTGCCCTTGGCGAGTACAAATCGATGGAGGTGGGTGCATGAAATTCATACACGCTAGAGAGTGTGTTTGTGTGTGCAGGCAGGTGCATGAGTCTTTGTACTTGAGGAACTCTTTGTTGGTGTGAACAGATTTGTTTTCTGAAATATTGTGAAATCAGCCTTCAAATTGCAGGAAGACAAATGTATTTTAATGTATATTTATATATAGTAACATAAAAACATAGGTCTACTCTGTAGCGTACTTCATACTTTGAGACTCGAAGGTGTATTCCCACCTTGCTCCCAGTGTTTCCAGGATATAGGCTCGGGATCCATCACGATCCTGACCAGATTAAAGCATTTACTGAGGATTAATGAATGAATGAAATATACAGTCCTTTCTTTTACATCAAGCTGTGTGTGTGTGTGTGTGTGTGTGTGTGTGTGTGTGAAATCCATGACTTTTCCTTTTTTCACTATAGTGAGATATACTTTGTCTGGTGATTGTGGATCTTTTATTATTATTATTATTATTATTATTATTATTATTATTATTATTATTATTAACTAAAACAAAGCAATAGAAAAAATAAGTCATGGACACATGTCATGGACAGTGTGTGTTAAGTCCATGTTTTACTATGTGCATAATCAGTATATAGAAAATTATAATTGAATCATTCTAACTCATAGCATTATTACAGAAATACAATTTAAATAAACAAATAAACAAATAAATAAATAAATATATATTATTGTAATTCTGTAATGAGTCATTTTATATATATATATATATATATATATATATATATATATATATATATATATATATATATATATATATATATATATATATATATATATATATATACTATATAAAAATCCATTTTTATATGGGCACCTTTAACGAAATTCATGCGTTAATTTGAACTCCTACTGTTTCGTCTCTTTTTATTTTAACAAGTATCAAAAATGTTATTGATTACTTTGCACTGAATTGATGAATATTGAGTTCTTTAGTAAAAATAACTGTAGATAAAAACAATTTATTGATGATATATATTATATATATTTGATATATATTTTAGCTTTGCTTAACCCTTTCGTGCATGCTGTTCACACTTACAGAGAGTGAACTTAAGGATGCTTTTTTTAAAAGGAAAATATAATATGCACATCACCATTACTTATTTAATATACATCATTACTGTGATTTTGGTTGCTTTCTAGACTATTTGCTAATTTGTCATATTTCTGGTAGATACCTTCCTACACAAAATCCCAAATTACATTAAAAAAAATGGTAAAAAATAAAAATATAATTGTGCCACTTTGTGCCATGCAACTGCATACGTTATTTTTTTTCAAGAAAATTGCTAGACTTTATTCAAACATATATATATATATATATATATATATATATATATATATATATATATATATATATATATATATATATATATATATATATATATATATATATATATATATATATATATATATTTATTTATATATTAATCATTTTGGTTATCAACATTAAATATTTTACATTTTACGAATTTCTGTTTATTTAGGGAGATTTTTTTATGTTGTTTAATGTTTTATCCATTTACCGTTTAATATACGTAATATTTACATTTGTTCATATTCAATAAAAAAAGAATGTGGACATGTTTTAGGTTTTCAATAATTTATGCATGATCCACTACACATATTGTCCCCCCCCCCATATTATTCAATCCATATTTCCTGCATTGATTACATGAACATAATAATCTTCCTCTATACTTCATTATTTCTGGGTGATTCATTCTCATTAAAATTCTTTCCAATTTCTTATCTATCCAATGTTGCATGGATACAAAGCAAAAGTGTAATTAATTGTGATATCTTAATATCATTACACCGCTATGTAATATCATTAGTAACTAACTGTAATACCGTTGCAGTAATAATACTAGCTGGCTGAGTTACTCACTGAGGCATGATCAGCTATTGTGCCGTATACCTCTAGCAGAAGTGTGTTAGGACTCGAGACTGTCATGCTGAAAGCCATGAAACGTTCATGCAGAGAGGAAATCCACAGTGCAGGTACATGACATGCAGTATGTCGAGGAACCTGGTTTTGCTTCATGTATATCCAGTGTAAATCATTTGATTGCACATGTCCGGGCAGTGATAATGTATAATAAAGTAATACAGACCCAGCTATGTAAAGAGTGACAGAAATGCATGTTTTTAGAGCAGCGTGCATACAAAAAGAATAGAATTACAGCACTATATCCAAACCTAATTTGTGATTTTGATAACAGGAAAGCAGTGAAGCAGCACAATCCCTCAAACAATGGATCCAAAAGAATATTTTAGCGATGAAAGGATCCTTGCTGGAGTAAAAGTGCATTCTGGCTTTAAGAGCACAGTAGCCCACACAAGACCTCTCATGATCAAGGAGTCCCTCGGGTCCTGTTTATCTGACGGTGCTGAGGGAGCTGAATATCACAGCAATGAGGATATAGCATATAAGTTGGTTTTGCGTGTGTGTGTGTTTATGAGAAAAGAGCAAATGCTGGAAGATATGGCTGGGGAATATGCTGATATAATATCAAACATAGAACATTTTGAAACAGTACGATCATTAATATATTTTCATAATTACAACCTTTGATTAGAACAGATTAGATTTCACAGATTTGTGCAGAAATATTTTTTTCTAATTTTCCGCGTTAAATAAATGTAGAAGTTCAATGAAAGTATTGTGAAATAGTTGTTGTTGTTGTTGCAGGAGTACTGTTTTGCTGGCAAATCTATATATTCTGACATAATATATCACAGAAGTATCGTGCTATATATATTTTTTTTTAACAAAACTAACACATGAAGTCATTTTGTCACTGTTTGTCATGTCAGAACCTTTTAAGCACCTTTTTTTTTCTATCTACCAGAGAGTTCCCATTTATTAGCTTGCAAGTAATTTTGCATTTCTAACTCCAGCGTTGATCCACAGTGCCGCCCGGTCTGTTCAGCCTGTGATACCCTTTTCAGTAAGACCTTGACATCTCGACATCCATGAAAGTTACAACGTTCTTTTGATGATCTATGCAGCGTCACAGTTGTTATCCGTGCGCTTGTTAATCACTTTCAGGAAGACTGAAGCAGTGATTTGACAGATCACGCTATTGTTTGATGGATTAGTCTGCTCTTGCCTGCCAGGAGACCCCGTTAGCTCGGTTTTGAGAAATGGGCTGTCGGATGTGTTTCCCGAGCCCAGATTCATGCCCGTTAGCATGGACGCTTTCAATTATGGGGGCTTTTCATGGAAGGTGGCGTCACATGTTTGTGTATCAAATAACCCTAAGCGACATTACATTAGCCGCCATGATATTAGCCGCCATGATATTAGCAGATGTGTCCTTTGTTTTCACCCAGATGGTTTTTAAGAGAGATTGAATTGGGTGTCTATGAAATGTGGTAATGACAAGATGGAGGATGCAACGAAGGCATGCATGAAGGTCATTATGAGCCGTCTGTAGTCTTCAGGCTAGGGGTGGATATTTGGTACATTTGATATCACAGTCATGTTTTTTTCTTTTTTAATCGGGATCTATGCAGAACGATAGCAAGGGCTTGACAATTTAATCAGTATTGTTGTTATGTAGTTTCCAACATGTAAGCTATTGATTATTATTGATGCAACACCTCAGTAAGGCTTCTCTTTCTGTTTCTCCAATGTCAGCATGTCAACCCAGCATACTGCTCTCACTAACACTCATTTAGTGTCCTATAACTGAGTAACTGGACTACAAGCTAGAAAAATTCCAAACCGATACTCCGTCCTCCATTTTGATGAAGTAACCAGTACGGATTATAGCAAATCATGAACGAGCTATACATTTACTTTAACATTTTAGCCTGCCTTCGATTTTTAGCCGTGTGTCTACATTTTAGTCCAAATACTTGATTTTCATTTGCTGTAGTTTAACGGTGTCTCATTTCTACTGGTATACACACACCACTGCTACCAGTATGACGGTTATAAGCAAAAGAGATGCTGCAGGTGTGAGGAATGCCCTGTCCCGTGATGTTGTATTTGTGTTCTCTCAGGTGTGGAGATCACTTTCAGCATGCTGAATGTTCGTGACTCAAGTTACACGCTTTACTCTGCATGTCATTTCTTACCTTTGGCAACCTGTGAGTGGCTGTGACCTGTTTAAGTACTTAGTCTTAGTCAACGCCTCATGCGGGCCTTTTTTGGGAGGGGGAGCGGTTGTTAGCTAGTCTTCAGTCCAGCTGTTTAATTACTATATCATATAATTAGTATAGCATATCATAGTGTAATTTACTATTTAAAAAAACAAACAAACAAACATGGCGTTTTGATGGATTTATGGCTTTCCCATGAGAGTACAGTCAAATGTATCTAATGTCTAATAGATATCTAGACTCTAATAGTTCTAAATGTATCTACTAGTTCTCGATTTCTATCTAATATTTCTTATGAAATAAATGGAAGTTTTTTAACCCTATTTCTGACATTTTTTAAATATGTTGGCAGTGCATTCTGCTTATTGTAAATGCTTGATATAAGAAAAACTATCTGGCAATACAAAAAGACTGCTTTTGAAATTACTTTAATAGAAATAGGTTTAATCTTAGATTTGTTTTATAGTAATTAATAATGAGTAGGGGGGGCACGGTGGCTTAGTGGATTGCCTCGCATCTCTGGGGTTGGGGGTTCGAATCCTGCCTTGGCCCTGTGCGCACGGAGCTTGCGTGTTCTGCCCGTGCTTCGGGGGTTTCCTCTGGGTACTCTGGTTTCCTCCCCCAGTCCAAAGACACACGTTGTAAGTTGGTTGCGTTGCATTTCCAAATTATCTGTAGTGTATGTGAATAGGTGTGTGATTGTGCCCTGCGATGGGTTGGCACCTCGTCCAGGGTGTCCCCCGCCTTGTGCCCCGAGTCCCCTGGGATAGGCTCCAGGCTCTCTTGTGACCCTGTGTAGGATAGGCGGTATGGAAAATGGATGGATGGAAATAATGAAAAATATTAGACAGATTTCCTTATATAGTTAATATATTTTTGTTTAGAAATCATTTTATGCAGCATTTTTGATACAGTTGTTTGTTAAGATAGTAGTATATAGTATGAATATATCTCCATATCAGAGATATAACGGTGACTAAAATAACCATTCTGTTCAATTTGATCTCTAAATGCTAAGTCTGTTTATTACGTTTTTATATTCGTTAATTGAGAATGAAATCAAATGATTTTATGTTTAGTAAAAAAAATAAAGTCTAATCTGAATGGATTTATAAGGTACTTTTTACAAGGGGACTGTCAGAGTTGCTTTGCGTGACTCCACAGTTTCCATAAAATCAAATGCTGATCTCAGTACAGTGGCATAGTGGAGATGGGGGCTGGGGCTCAGCATGCACAAAAATGAATGAGCCCTATAAAAGTCACTATGAGCACTCATCTGTCTCTCCATTAGAGCGAGTGCAGCTCAGAGCGAGCCACGTCTTCATCCGCTCTCTTTGTTCACCTCCAGCAAACTCGACACACATCTAATAACACTTTTCCCTGCAGCAGAGCGTATAAAAGCGTCCCTCGCCGTCGTACATTACTTATGATCTTTTTCAATTATTTAGTGAAGTTTGTGCTTCGCATTAGCTGCATGACTGACCTGCACAGGATCTCACTGCATGTCTGCCTGGGGATTGCAAGGTTGAAGGTTTTTCTTTTGAGAGAGAGAGAGAGATCATCTCTTATCTGTTGAATACATCTTTCATTACTTTAAAGAACAGTGTTTTCGAAATAACTAACAAAAAAAAAAATGTAGAGGGGATTTGTGCCATGCTTCCTGGTCGAGGAAAACACGGCTTTCTTACACAAAGCAGGGAGTACCGTGTCAGATTTTGATGCTAATCAGCTCCTCTTGGGCCTCATTTCAGTGTCTTGCTGAGCAGATGTATTCAATTTGTCTTTCCAAAGGCTTCTCTTGCACCCTGCAGTGAACCTGCTGCCATTCTCTATTTCTATACTGCTATCATAGTGCATTTTAGCCCAACATGATTAGAGTAAATAACAGTAGCATTTTGTATTTCTGCACTTTACTTTAATGTCTTGTTTAGGACAATTTGTATTTATGATACATATATAAACCTTGGAAGTGGTGTGTAGGAATAGTGTGTTAGTTATTTCTTTGTTTTTATTTTTTCTCCTTATAGAGAATAGAGAATTAGCCTAATATGATCATGACTGAATCTGTGTGAATATAAAATCATTTTTGTGGTATGGTAGTTGATGTTTAATAATTTCTTTCTTTTTTTTAACGTCTGTATGCGCAGTGGTGTTCTTTAGAGTGCTTCCCAAGAGTACACTGAATTTTTTTTTTAATCCCCTGCTGAAAAAGAGCAGTGCGAATAATCCGCTTGCATCTATTCTCTATTTATCTAGAGATTTGCCTTTTAATCATTTCTTTTGTATTTTGTGTTCAACATAGTCGGTGCATAAATGTAGTTAATTAAATAATAGTGAAATGGATGCTTGAAAACGTGGACATTTAGTTTAATGTGTTTTAAAATGGAACAGAAGATCCCTTCTTTACATATACTCACCATTCACTTTATTAGGAACATGTGTACATCTGCTCATCAGTGTAGTTCAATCAGCCAGTCGTGTGGCAGCAACGCAGTGCAGAAAGTCATGTAGATCTTCAGTTAATAATCACATCAGACATCTGATTGGACTTTGACTGTGACATAGTTGTTGGTGCTAGACTAGCTGATCTCCTGGGATTTTCACAAAACAAACAACAACAACAAACAAACAAAAAAACAACAACTGTCTGTAGAGTTTACACAGAATGGTGCAAAAAACATCCAGTGAGCGGAAATTCCGTGGGTGAAATCAGAAAGAATAGCCAGACTGGTTCCAGCTGACAGGAAGGCTATAGTAACTCATATAACTACTCTTTGCAAACGTGGTGAGCAGAAAAGCATGTCAGAATACACTACATTATGGCAAATGGGGAGAAGAGCATGTCGGGTTCCACTCCTGTCAGGCAAGAACAGGAATCATAGGCTACAGCGTCACTGAAATATGCTCGCTGTATGTGTATATATATATATATATATATATATATATATATATATATATATATATATATATATATATATATATATATATATATAAATTTATTTTTTTTTCACACCGTTTTTGTATAAACTCTAGAGACTGTTATGAGTGAATTCCCAGGAGATTCTGAAATACTCAAACCAGCATGTTTGGCACCAGCAAAGTCACTGAGAGCACTTTTTTTTTCTTTCCCCCATTGTGGTGTTTGGTGTAAACATTAAAGCGCACTTATTATGGTTTTGAAACATACCTAATTTTGTTTTAAAGGTCTCATACAATAGATTTACATGCATCCAAGGTCAAAAAACAATTTAATGTGCTCATAATTTAAACTGCAGCATTACCTTTTCCCCCCAGTGTCACAAACGACTCGTTCAATGATCCGTTCTAAAAGATTCATTCTAAACTCCTCCTTTCTGAGTGCATACTCTGCTCTGATTGGTCAGATGTCCCAGTCTGTTGTGATGGGTCTACCGCTGTCAGTGAGTCTGGAATCACTAACGACTCGTTTCAGCTGTTCAGAATCGGTTAATTCTTTTGGGAGTCAATAACTCAGTTTGTCGTGTGCTTTGATTGTTTAAACTTTGCAGACGTTTTTACATTCACAAACAGCTCTATAACACACTACATGAAAGGTAATATCTGAAAAAGCATAATAGGTGCACTTTAACCGAGGCTCTTGTCCTGTATCTGCATGATTTTAGGCATTGCGCTGCTGCCACATGTATGATTGTGTGTACCTATTAAAGTGGCCAGTAAATGTACATTTACTCTGTTTTCTATTATTTGTTCCTGCATGTTGGACTTATTTATTTATTTTTTTAACATTGGACATTCTGCATTGTCACAGATCAATCACGTAAGAAGTTGAGAAGAAGCGTGTTTGCTTTCCTCTTTGTGCACATCGACTGACCCAATTTCTCTTAGGTTACATGGCCAGTCTCTATAAAGAGCAACCCTTCCTGCCTAACTTTGAAGTAGGAGGCTCACATAATTGTGGTTTGAAGTTTTATGCCCCATGTCTAATTACATTTCCTGTCAGGTTCATCCTGCATCTGTTTACAGCAAGACATCTTCACAGTTTTATCAAAGTTTCTTTTTTTTAAGAATGAATGAATAAACGAACGAACGAGTTAATCTTATCTTAAGTGTAGGACTTGTTTTATGTGTTCACTGCTTCATCCAAATTCCAGTGCTTTAGGACCTGACTGCTTCGCTTTTAACAATATTGCCTCCTTTCTTTTGCATGAGACATCAGAGACATGAGAGGCATCTGTCTGGCCATGGTTTAACCTTATTTGTTATAACCATGTATATACAGTAATAAACAACTGTCCTTTGAGAAACCATATCTTCTATTCCCTCCATTCTCTGCATTTGTCCTCTGAAAAGGTTCACACCATCCCTGTCCCCCAAGACAGAAGAAAGAAGGCAAATTCTCAGCCTCTAAAATCCTAATTAGCTTGTTTTGCCTTTGCACCATGTCAGGCTTTAGAATTCAAGGGAGTCAGGTTGTGCCCCCCTTCTCAGACTGCCACTGCAGCTGCCACTGGGATACTTTATCCCCCCCCCCGTTCTGATCCCTCATATACTCCCCACCCGCCTCCTAGACTTAAAAATTAGGCATGTTACCCACCCTTCAAAGGGATTCTCTCCCTTTCACTCAAGTGCCCTCCAGACAGATTTAACCCTTCACACATCAATGGCAGAAGGATGACTTGACCTAATCCGGCATTAGTACATTTTTGATAAAGCATCTAGGAAAAAGCAGCCCAACTGGTATTAATATGGTACTAAAATGGTTCAAATAATTTTGAGATCACTTAGTGATCCAGATACAGAGTGTACAAATGTGAGGAAGATGAACCGAAAAGCAGAGCGAGGGTGGGTGGAGAATGTGGAGGCGAGAACAACACTTTAAAAGTCAAATTAAGGCTAGAAGTACTTGTCTCTCCATCTTGCGGCCTGACCTTCTTTGATTTCTTTTCCTCACCCTTGTGGTTTTGGTTTTTTGCTCTCACAATGGTGGATAGACTGGATGGTGATCAGATTGGATTTGACTTTGAAAGGAAGACTTACTTGATGACAGTTAGTGCTTGAGCATCTGATTCATGCACTTTGTGGATAGCACTGTTTAGCTAATATGCATATTTGGTGTACTGGGGGGAAAAAAAGAGACTAGGATAACAAGCATTAGCGCTCCATCTACCCCTTAAAAATCTAGCGTTTGGAATATGACCTGAATCCTGATCAGAACTGAGTCCTCTCATTTTATATTAACACAATAAGTTCATTAAATCTTTAACTGACATGGAGCTATCTCTTTCAAACAGACTTTAATAACCATTTCATGCTTACAATAGTTTAATGCTTAATAACTAGCATAATGTATAATATTTGTATGCACTCTAGAGGATACACAAAGTTGTTTTTTTTTTTTTTTTTTTTTTTTTTTTTTTTTAAAATTGAAGCAGACATGCTAATTTTTCATGCTACACCATAGTTTTCCATTGTGTAAACTACTTGATCTTTTTTTTTCCTGGTGTGCCAAGTGCTTGAGAAGGGGATTAGGAAATTATACAGCTGAACTGCAGTACTTCAAAAGCATAGTGCTGGATCAGAGCATGTGCTCACAGGATTACAGTTAGCTGACCTGCGATTCTGATCTGAACCGACGCCTTGGGTTTTCATCTACGTGCCAGGAGGAACAGTTCAACACCATATGGCATGTGGCATGAGGATCCACTTCAGGAATGCATTGTTTTCTCTAGTAGGTCTCGCTGTTATCAGTTTAGATGCTCTCATTCAGCTACACATAGTCTAAATGAATCTGTTCCATGTAATGAGTATCAGGAAATGTGGTGCTGTTCAGAAAATACAAAAGCAGGAGTGAAATGATAAAATGACTTATTGCTGAAAGTTGAATGTTTATTGGCATCCATTTGGTGTTGCTAAGCCTTTGGAAATTACACTTTGCTTAGAGCTTCAAGTTAACATACACTGAAATATACTGATATTTATTTCACTGATACCTACAGTGGATCTAAAAAGTCTACACACCCCTCTTAAAATGACAGGTTTTTGTGATGTAAAAAAGAAAAAATTTAACCATGAACATTTTCTAGATTTTACTGGGAAATTTTAAACTATTAATTAAAGTGGAAAACAATAAGTATCATTTTTTTTCATGTATATATATGTATGTATATATGTGTGTGTGTATATATGTGTGTGTATATATGTGTATATATATGTATGTATATATGTGTGTGTGTGTGTGTGTGTATATATATATATATATATATATATATATATATATATATATATATATATATATATATAATGTATATGTATGTATATGTGTATATATATATGTGTGTATATATATATATATGTATATATATATATATATATATATATATATATATATATATATATATATATATATATATATATATATATATAATGTATGTATGTATGTATGTATATATACAGTGAGGGAAAAAAGTATTTGATCCCCTGCTGATTTTGTACGTTTGCCCACTGACAAAGAAATGATCAGTCTATAATTTTAATGGTAGATTTATTTGAACAGTGAGAGACAGAATAACAACAAAAAAATCCAGAAAAACGCACGTCAAAAATGTTATAAATTTATTTGCATTTTAATGAGGGAAATAAGTATTTGACCCCTCTGCAAAACATGACTTAGTACTTGGTTTAAAAACCCTTGTTGGCAATCACAGAGGTCAGACGTTTCTTGTAGTTGGCCACCAGGTTTGCACACATCTCAGGAGGGATTTTGTCCCACTCCTCTTTGCAGATCTTCTCCAAATCATTAAGGTTTCGAGGCTGACGTTTGGCAACTCGAACCTTCAGCTCCCTCCACAGATTTTCTATGGGATTAAGGTCTGGAGACTGGCTAGGTCACTCCAGGACCTTAATGTGCTTCTTCTTGAGCCACTCCTTTGTTGCCTTGGCCGTGTGTTTTGGGTCATTGTCATGCTGGAATACCCATCCACGACCCATTTTCAATGCCCTGGCTGAGGGAAGGAGGTTTTCACCCAAGATTTGACGGTACATGGCCCCGTCCATCGTCCCTTTGATGCGGTGAAGTTGTCCTGTCCCCTTAGCAGAAAAAAAACCCCAAAGCATAATGTTTCCACCTCCATGTTTGACGGTGGGGATGGTGTTCCAGGGGTCATAGGCAGCATTCCTCCTCCTCCAAACACGGCGAGTGGAGTTGATGCCAAAGAGCTCCATTTTGGTCTCATCTGACCTCAACACTTTCACCCAGTTGTCCTCTGAATCATTCAGATGTTCATTGGCAAACTTCAGACGGGCATGTATATGTGCTTTCTTGAGCAGCGGACCTTGCAGGCGCTGCAGGATTTCAGTCCTTCACGGCGTAGTGTGTTACCAATTGTTTTCTTGGTGACTATGGTCCCAGCTGCCTTGAGATCATTGACAAGATCCTCCCGTGTAGTTCTGGGCTGATTTCTCACTGTTCTCATGATCAATGCAACTCCACGAGGTGAGATCTTGCATGGAGCCCCAGGCCGAGGGAGATCGACAGTTCTTTTGTGCTTCTTCCATTTGCGAATAATCGCACCAAATGTTGTCCCCTTCTCACCAAGCTGCTTGGCAATGGTCTTGTAGCCCATTCCAGACTTGTGTAGGTCTACAATCCTGTCCCTGACATCCTTGGAGAGCTCTTTGGTCTTGGCCATGGTGGAGAGTTTGGAATCTGATTGATTGATTGCTTCAGTGGACATATGTCTTTTATACAGGTAACAAACTGATATTAGGAGCACTCCCTTTAAGAGTGTGCTCCTAATCTCAGCTCGTCACCTGTATAAAAGACACGTGGGAGCCAGAAATCTTTCTGATTGAGAGGGGGTCAAATACTTATTTCCCTCATTAAAATGCAAATTAATTTATAAAATTTTTGACATGCGTTTTTCTGGATTTTTTTGTTGTTATTCTGTCTCTCACTGTTCAAATACAACTACCATTAAAATTATAGACTGATCATTTCTTTGTCAGTGGGCAAACGTACAAAATCAGCAGGGGATCAAATACTTTTTTCCCTCACTGTATATATATATATATATATATGTATGTATATATGTATATGTATATGTATATATATGTATATATGTATATGTATATATATGTATGTATATATGTGTATATATATATATACACATATACATATACATATATACACACATATATATATATATATATATATATATATATATATATACACATATACATATACATATATACACACACATACATATATATATATATATATATATATATATATATATATATATATATATATATATATATATATATATATATATATATATATATATATATATATATATATATATATATATGTGTATATGTATGAATATATGTATGTATGTATGTATGTATGTATGTATATGTATATGTAACTGGCAGTCTGTGATCTACACTCAGAATTCCAAGTTCAGTTTATGGTTGCTGCTGATCCTTCAGTGGCTGATCTCCTTTTTGTGTTAAAAACACTACCAGTCAGATACCTGTAGCAAACTGGAAAAGAGCCACATCGGGCGGGCCACGATAGCTCACACAACACTCCTCCTGCCCTTACAGCTCTCGTACCATAGCCAAATCTGGTCCAACGGGTTTGCGAAGTCACAGGAGAGGATTTGCATTTCGTTTTCCCTACAGAGGGAGACCCTGCCATTCACAGGCCACTTCACAGGCCAGCGTATCATGTTGCCAGCTGAAGCTAGTCGTCCCCACCTGGCAGGAGCTCGGAAAGAAACCCGTAGGCCTTTGACCCCTCTGGGAGCCGCAAAAATCCTGCACCCCTTCAGGTCTGAGTCTGCCCCTGACCTGAAGTAATGAGATGACATGGACATAATATGGCTGGGTGTTCTGTGCCTGGCTGAAAGGAAGTTAGGGTTTCAGAGCAGCTCTGACTTGACACTCTGATCAAAATCAAAAGGTGCGCCCCAAGGAATGCGCACTTTGTACACGATTGACTCAGCGGAAGAACAAGCTCAAGGTTTCATGCAAAATCTGAGACGAAGAAGTTACAAAGTGTCCTTGTTGGCTTAGGATATTTGTCATATATATATATATATATATATATATATATAAAGATAAATGGCATGACTCTGAATAGCATATCTACAGTGCCCTCCACTAATATTGGCACCCTTGGTAAATATGAGCAAAGAAGGCTGTGAGAAATTGTCTTTATTGTTTTAACCTTTTGATCTTTTGTTAAAGAAAAAATTTACAAAAATACTCTGCTCTCATGCATATCAAACAATTGCAAGCACAACACAGTTTTATCCAAAAACATATCTTTGTTAAATATAGGTGTGCAATAATTAATGGCACCCCTATGAATTCATATGGGAAAAATTTATGACGTATATTCCCATTTATATTTTATGTCATTCAAATATTAAACTCCCCTAACTGTTAGACACCTAATCTTGGGGAAAAAAAGAAAGTCTGATTTTACCTATTGCACCATTAAATATCTATGATCACCCAAAATTCTGGCTCTCATAGGAAACTAGAAAGCAGAAGTTTAACTGCAAAATGTCAACTCTATGTTTCAGATTCCTTTAACAGTTATAAAATGTCATGTATGGAAATTGTTTATTTCCTCTTCATCAGGAATGCCAGGTTTCAATCTAGAGTAATTGTTGCAGCTGCTTCCACAGGCCAAAGATATGCTGTTCATATTTGGGAATCTCTCAATAAACTGGTTTTCATCATTATGCCTTAGATTAACCATTCGAGCTGGTTAAGTGTTTTCAGGTGCTTAAGGTTTCCAGTAAACGTGGAAAAACTTCACTGCGCTCTCTCTCTTTCCAATTTAGGTGGCATCCTAATAGAATTTACGTTAACCGCTAACAGTGATTGTGGAAAATTAAAAGAGCATGACATCTGGAGCGATGTACATAGATACAGCGTTACAAAAAGATAGTTTATAAAGAAGCTGCTATAACATAAAAGAAGGGTAAGGTTAAGAGTGTGCAATCTAGCATGTGAAATACAGTATCTCACAAAAGTGAGTACACCCCTCACATTTTTGTAAATATTTGATTATACCTTTTCATGTGACAACACTGAAGAAATGACACTTTGCTACAGTGTAAAGTAGTGAGTGTACAGCTTGTATAACAGTGTAAATTTGCTGTCCCCTCAAAATAACTCAACACACAGCCATTAATGTCTAAACCGCTGGCAACAAAAGTGAGTACATCCCTAAGTGAAAATGTCCAAATTGGGCCCAATTAGCCATTTTCCCTCCCCGGTGTCATGTGACTTGTTAGTGTTACAAGGTCTCAGGTGTGAATGGGGAGCAGGTGTATTAAATTTGTTGTCATCGGTCTCACACTCCCTCATACGGGTCACTGGAAGTTCAATATGGCACCTCATGGCAAAGAAGTCTCTGAGGATCTGAAAAAAAGAATTGTTGCTCTACATAAAGATGGCCTAGGCTATAAGAAGATTGCCAAGACCCTGACACTGAGCTGCAGCACGGTGGCCAACACCATACAGTGGTTTAACAGGACAGGTTCCACTTGGAACAGGTGTCGCCATGGTCGACCAAAGAAGTTTAGTGCACGTGCTCAGCGTCATATCCAGAGGTTGTCTTTGGGAAACAGACGTATGAGTGCTGCCAGCATTGCTGCAGAGGTTGAAGGGGTGGGGAGTCAGCCTGTCAGTACTCAGACCATACACCGCACACTGCATCAAATTGGTCTGCATGGCTGTCGTCCCAGAAGGAAGCCTTTTCTAAAGATGATGCACAAGAAAGCCCGCAAACAGTTTGCTGAAGGCAAGCAGACTAAGTACATGGATTACTGGAACCATGTCCTGAGGTCTGATGAGACCAAGATAAACTTATTTGGTTCAGATGGTGTCAAGCGTGTGTGGCGGCAACTGGGTGAGGAGTACAAAGACAAGTGTGTCTTGCCTACAGTCAAGTATGGTGGTGGGAGTGTCATAGTCTGGGGCTGCATGAGTGCTGCCAGCACTGGGGAGCTATAGTTCATTGAGGGAACCATGAATGCCAACATGTACTGTGACATACTGAAGCAGAGCATGATCAATATGCAGAATTCCAGCATGATAATGACCCCAAACACACCTCCAAGATGACCACTGCCTTGCTAAAGAAACTGAGGGTGAAGGTGATGGACTGGCCAAGCATGTCTCCAGACCTAAACCCTATTGAGCATCTGTGGGGCATCCTCAAACGGAAGGTGGAGGAGCACAAGGTCTCTAACATCCACCAGCTCCGTGATGTTGTCATGGAGGAGTGGAAGAGGACTCCAGTGGCAACCTGTGAAGCTCTGGTAAACACCATGCACAAGAGGGTTAAGGCAGTGCTGGAAAATAATGGTGGCCACACAAAATATTGACACTTTGGGCCCAATTTGGACATTTTCACTTAGGGGTGTACTCAATTTTGTTGACAGCGGTTTAGACATTAATGGCTGTGTGTTGAGTTATTTTGAGAGGACAGCAAATTTACACTGTTACACAAGTTGTAAACTCACTACTTTACATTGCAGCAATGTGTCATTTCTTCAGTGTTGTCACATTAAAAGATATAATCAAATATTTACAAAAATTTGATCGGTGTACTCACTTTTGTGAGATACTGTGTGTGTGTGTGTGTATGTGTGTATGTATATATGTGTGTGTGTATGTGTGTGTGTGTGTGTGTGTGTGTGTGTGTGTGTGTGTATATATATATATATATATATATATATATATATATATATATATATATATATATATATATATATATATATATATATATATATATATATATATATATAATTTTCCCCCCTGAAACCTTTCACATCATACTACAGTGCTGCTGAATTGATTAGACTGACGACTCCGAAGGTGTCGATTCATTTTCTATAACCGCACGGCTTTGACAATAGTGGCTGCTGCAAGACAAATCACAGGTGAGTCCCTCCAGGATTTTTTCTGTTTTTGCGATCGCAGAAATTAACATGAAATCAAGCAAACTCCAGAATATTCAGAGGAGCTTGTAATTTTTCAAAAATTACGGCAGATTTTCTACAGATTTGGGTCAAGCACATCACAACACGTATTCAACTGAAGCCCTCTTCGATACAAGTGCATCGAACAGGAGTACAGCTAAAAGGTCTCATTTACCAACAAACATCACTGCAAAACAATTTCATGCGATTACAATTTCACCAATTCAAGTGGTTTTCCGCAAAAAAAAAACTGACAAAAAATCTCCACGAATCACAATGCAAATTTTGAGAAGAAGCCACAGTAAAACCAAGCATTTTTCGCCGGAACAATCAAACAATTAATGTAATGCTTTACATTAATGCACTTTAATAAAATAATAATAATTTATCCTTTCTATAGTAACAGCTCTTTTACAGATAGTTGTATCGTGGACGTAAACTAAATCTAATAATAAACCAATTTTAACAATTTAATTTAACAAATAAAAAAATTTCTCCAGAGTCTCCAGTGTCAGGGCCCAGTATGTTTTTTCCAGCAAGGGAAATACTTCATGTTAAGGGACTTGACAATTTCTTGGTAAGCTGTTTGTTTGTTTCTTTGTTTTTGTCCTTTGTATTAACTTCAAGAGAGTGAAAAAGAGAGGCTGATGAGGGAACGACTATTTATAGCTGCTACACCGCAAGTTTCACAGATGTTCCACAACACTTTAAACTAATAAAGTCGTGATGTCGTCTTCTTCAGTTAATAAAAAATTTTTGCCGTCGACAAGCTGCTGTTATTGTTTAAGGATATTACTAAATAATCAGATTCGAATGGTAACAGCTGAGGTATCCATGCCGTGCATGATGCGCGCACACACACACCCTGAATCCATGAGGCTGTATTGTATAACAGAAAGACATTTCTTAAAACACCTAAACTAACTATTCATGAGTTCTGGTATTAGATCAATAGTTAATACTAGATAATTGATGGAATGCAAGAAAGTTCTGAAACTCCCAGCAGACACCCACACACACACACACACACACAGACATGATTGACACATACTTTCACCACGAGTGCGTGCAGGGTGGAATTTTTGCCTGGTAATTACCTACTGTTATAGACCATGATCCATTTATTCAAAAGGGGAATTTTCTTTCACCTCCCCACAAGCAGCCGGAGCTTTTCATTTGACTGATGACAGATTGTGTTTCTCAGAGTAGACGGGACTGGTAAAGCTTAACACCCATTGATCATTTTCAGCACCTTTGTCTCCTTCAGAAACGAATGGACAGAAAATCAGTCTCACTTGCCGTCTTAGCCATGAGGGCGGATGTTGCTTTTAGACCTCAAGGTGTGGTGACATCAACACTTTCTTGTCCTCATGCCATCGCTACAACTAAGATCATGTAAATGTCTTTTACAGGATTATAGCTTGCGAATATCCTGCTCTGGAGGGTTGCAATTATAAGAAAATAATCAATAACAGGATAGTGTGATGCTGGTTGCCATAGTAACAGTAGTATCAGTGGGTGACCATTCATTTGAATTACAGCCAGCACAACTGTCAGAGCTGCTGTTATAGAAAATTAATCAGCAACTTCTGGCCAATCAGATTAGAGAATTCAATAGTGCTGTGGTATAAACTGTTTCTCGGGGTTCTTCATCAGTAAGTGCAGCTGAACTACTGCTCAACTCATGGCTACATACAGATTAACATGACATGGGGCATGGATAATTTAGATATGATTTATATACATTATTCAGGGGGAACAAGCTTAAAAAAGAGCATTCTACAGTACAGTCAAATACCATTTGTGTTATATAAAATTGTTGTTCTTTATACCTTAAAAAAAAGTTTTTATTCTGCTTCTGTATACTCTATCCCTGTGCTCTTTTTTTTTTTTTTTTTACCTGGGAAAGTCTTTTCTCAGCCATTGCACCTGCTGTGTTGGTCCTGATGTTATCCTCAAACAAATGACCTGAGTAAAAGACACTGGAAGGCCGAGCTGAGTAAAGTTAGACTCCTTTACAGGAGATAACGCTTTCTGAGATGCATCGTCAGGTACAACAAAGACACCTATGGTGCTGAAACCAAACCCATGTACTGTTGTCTGTAAGATGAAGCTTTTCCTTGATTAATTGCTTAATGTACTCCCAGGAGCCTAAAGGCCATAACCCCTTCCCTCAAACCATTTGTTTTTTTCTCATTCTGTCATTCAGTTGCATGAAAAGCTGGTGGTTTTGTCTCTGCTGTCTAATATAAATTGTTACAAACAATAAGTGTCCAAACAAATGAGTGATTTTTATCAATCTGGCTGTAATTCTTTGTTCAAGTTGGAAAAATTCACTAAATGACTGCCCTATATATATATATATATATATATATATATATATATATATATATTTTTTACCATTGTTCAACATACAATAAATGGTAAAACTTTTGACCTGGTCATTTAATGCATGATTCAAATTTACAATTTGACACATTTGGTATATGTCACCAGGCAAACCCACGGGGATGACAAAACGTACCTGAAGTACTGCTCCGCCTCCTAACTCAACCAGCAGTCTGAAATAAGACACACACACACACACACACACACACACACACACACACACACACACACACACACACACACCTTGCATTTTGGTCCCTTTCTGAATGCTGCTTTGGACCAGAGGTAGTGATAAGAATCTTTTTTTTTTTTTTTTTTTTTTTTTTCTTTTTCTTTAAGGAAATCCAATGCAGTCCAACATGGCTCTGGTGTGCTGCACTGTATTGTCTGAGGAGTCGAGAGCTAACATGCAACAAGAGCTAAGAGCTAAGGTCTGGGTGGGACGGGGGTTGGGGGGGAGGGGACTTCTGGATTAGCCCTGGGGTTCTCATTCTTTAGGATTAAACATTGTTTTCTAGAGAATTTTATCAGTTTATGAAGACTGATGGAAATGCCACTGTTACAACTGGTGTAGTAGGTTAGTTCCTATATTGTTTTTATAATATATACAGTGTATATGGATCACGATGCAGGCCTGACATATATTATTATTATTATTATTGCAGTTTATGATATGGTATTATCACAACATTAGAATATGTTGCTCATATATATATATATATATATATATATATATATATATATATATATATATATATATATATATATATATATATATATATATATAATTTATTTTTATTTTTTAATATATTTGATATATTCACAGTGGGAGCATGGTGACTTAGTGGTTAGTACATTTCTCTCTCACCTCTGGGGTTCGAATCCTGCTTCTGCCCTGTGTGTGTGTGGAGCTTACATGTTTTCCCTGTGCTTCAGGGGTTTCCTCCAGCTACTCTGGTTTCCTCCCCCATTCAAAACTGTTGTAGGCTGTTTTGGCATTTCCAAATCATCCATAGTTTGTGTGCGATGGTGTATGTACCCCGTCCAGATTGTCCCCTGTCTTGTGCCCCAAATAACCTGGTATAGGCTCCAGGCTCCCCTGTGACCCTGTGTAGGATAAGCGGTATGGAAAATGGATGCATGTTCACAATATCCAAGTCATTCATGTTGCTATATAATCAATTATCAGCACATTGAGGAACTGGAATCCAGTAGAGCTCACGCTGCCTCCTGTAAGTGTGTGTTTGAGTCTGTTTTCTCATATTGTTTATGCATTTCCTTACTGTCCTAACAAGATATTTATTTATTTATTTATTTATTTATTTAACGTTTCTAACAGAAACATGACTCGAATAACTCAGGATGGCCCACAGTTACTCTACAAGGCTTAAAACGGACACATTTTTAGTCTACTAATAGATCCATACTAGGGATGGGCGATATCTTATGGTTTGCGATATACTGCTAGAAATTCTCCCCACAATAAGAATTAGTCTTCCAGCGATAATAACGATAAAGCGTAGCTGATGATGTATTTCGGTGTGCGACCCATTCGCAGCTTACGTGCAGAGTGAAAATGAGTATGGTGGAAGGCGGACGTGAAGCTGAGAAGGAGTTCAGTGCTTGCTGAATGCGCTCACAGCTATCACATGTAGCCAAAAACAGTGGTGCATGGTATTATATTTATATCGTCACTAATATCGTTATCGCATTAAATACCAGAAAATATCGTGATATAGTTTTGAGTCCATATCGCCCATCCCTAATCCATAGTGCTGTGGAATGTAGCTAAAGCGTTATTCTTTCTAAGAGGATTACAAGTACAGAGCATGAGGGGCAGAGAGTGGACAAGAAGGCTTAAGTGACAGAATTCAGTCTGGATTTCGATGAGGTTTTTTTTGTGATTGTTGCGGCCAAAAATGCTTGATTTTGTTGCGGCTTGTTTCAAAATGTGCAACGCAATTTGGGGAGTTCTTTAGTGTTTTTTTTATTTATTTATTTATATTTTTTTTGCTTTGTTTTTGGGGTTTTTTTCAGAAAACTATTTGAATTGGCGAAACTGCAGTTGCACGATATTGTTTTACATGGTCTTTCACAGTGATGTTTGTTGTTAAACGTGACCTTTTAGCTGTACTCATGTTCAGCACACATGAATTGAATGGGGCTTTGGCTGAATGCGTGTTGTGATGACGTCACATTGTGGTGATGTCTGCATACTGCTACTGCACACAGAGACATTCTATACAATTGTGTGCTTCCAACTTTGTGGCAACAGTTTGGAGAAGGAAGATATATGGGTGTGATGGTCAGGTGTATACCTATAGTGTAGCCTGGGACTGTATTATTACTCTTCTTTAATTACTGAAGTGCTTGCATTTAGAAAAATTAAAATAATTTTTAAAGGACAAAATAAATAATGCAGTGTACTCAAAGTACAGTCTGAGTAATACTACTTCATTTCAATTCTGTAGTATTTAACACACCTTTTAAATATGTCGGTGCTAATCATGTGAAGGCATGTACAAGCTTAAAAGTGTGCGATTGACTGGCATGACATGATGAGTAGGGTTAGGGTTAGGTTACGGAAATGCAAAAGAGAAAGCTGTTGTTCACTTAAATACAAAAGCACCTCGCTCTGTTCCACTCGTATGATCTGATGGCTTTCAACAATAACACATCTCTCATTTGGTTTGTAGTCATTGCCAGTGAAGTGCAGAGATGTTTTGATTCAGTACAATGCAAATGAAATCACGTGTCACTCACTTCTCTAACTGTAAGCACAGACACTTCGGGACTAAAAGCCAGATAGCAAAGTAAATATGGTACTTCAAAATGACAAACAAGGTACACTTCAGGAAGCTGGGTCTTGTGTCAAGACATGTATTGTGATTATTATTTGTTGAATTGGAATACAGCTCCAGCTCATTTTTTTTTCGTCTTGGTTGCTGAACCATGTTCCAGGGTGTCACTGTCACGTACTCAGTCTTTTTATATGTGTACAGAAGGATAACAGTGCTTAAGCCATAAAATAAAAGAAAGCAGGAAATGATTTGCCTAACCTGAGCTGATTTCTATCTAACAGATGCACAGTTTGACCTAGATTACTTTTCAGAAACATTGAAGGACTTTCTTTGTATGCCTCTTCTTGGTCTTTATTTGATTCTTTTTTCAGTTATCAAAGAAAATTCAGCAAGACCTTTTTACTGACATGACCAACGTACGCATCTGAGTGTACAATAATACTTACTGAGATATTTCTCTAATGATGCATTTGGAAAAATGTGGATGGGATTTTTTTCAATGTTCAGTGAAAGACACTTTTTATATGCCAAGAAGGACATATCAACTAACTCTAATTCTGAAATTTTACATTAAGTGTAAGAATTTGTAACTGCACAATAATCTACAGTCTCCTCGGAAACAGCAAGAACAGCAAGGCGAATTAATTTGTTTGTGCTGTACACCAAAGACATTTGGGTTTGATATTAAAAGCTGGATAGGAGACGAGAGTTTATGATTTCAGTTTTTTATTTTCTGGTATGTACATCTAAATGGGTTAAACAACATAAATCCTACAACATTTTTTTTATCAGACCACCCACTTTTTAACCGAGCAAAAGTATATAGGACCAGATAAGTCTTGAAGACAATAAAAATAAATAACACTTAATACTTTATATTTGGTTGCATATCTCTTGCTTGCAATAACTGCATCAAGCCTGCAGCTCATTGACATCAACAAATTGTTGGTTTCTTCATTTGTGTTGCTTTTCCAGGCTTTTACTGCAGCCACTTTTAATTGTTGTTTGTTTCAGGGGGTTTCTCCTTTAAGTGATTGGTGACTGGTGATTGACTTGGCCAGTTTAAAACCTTCCACTTTTCCCCCCTGATAAAGTCCTTTGTTGAGTTGGTGTTGTGTTTTGGATCATTGTCTTGCTGCATGATGAAGTTCTTTTCAATTAGATTGGATGCATTTCTCTGTAAACTGGCAGACAGAAGGTTCTAGCAGACTGCTGATTTCATTCTGCTGCTTCCATCATGAGTTCCATCATCAATAAAGATTAGTGAGCATGTTCCAGAAGCAGCCATGCAAGACCAAGCCATAACACTACCTCCACCATGTTTACAGATGAGCGTGTATGTTTTGGATCATGAGCAGATCCTTCCTCCACACTTTGGCCTTTCCATCACTTTCGTGTAGGTTAATCTTGGTTCCAGAACTTTTGTGGCTCATCTCCGTATTTCTTTGCGAATTCCAATCTGGCTTTCTGATTTTTACTGCTGGTGAGTGGTTTGCATCTTTGAATGGCAGATTGTGATACCTTCACTCTGGAGGTTGTTGGTGATGTCACTGACTGTTGTTTTGGGGGTTTTCTTCACAGCTTTCACAATGTTTCTGTAATCAGCTGTTGTTGATTTTGCTTGGCTGACCCATTCATTCACCAATGGATTCTTTTTCAGGACATTCCGAATGGTTGTATTAGCTATGCCCAATATTTGTGCAGAGAGACTGATAGATTTTCCCTCAGCTTCAAAATGGCTTGCTTTTCTCCCATAGACAGCTCTCAGATCTTCATGTTGGCTTATCCTTTTTAGCAACAATTACAGGTTGTCTTCTCAGGTGAAACCCAGGGCTCAAACCATGAGTATATATTAAGAGCTATTTATTGTTCAAACAATCAATTTACCAGGACACACCTGGGTAACAAGAAACTCCTGTCAGTCACATGTTCCAATATTTTTGCTTGCCTAAAAATTGGGTGCTCTGATACAGAATGCTCTGTGTTCTACATAACTTTTTCAGAAAGAATCTGTATACTGGGCTTTAGCTGGCTTTAAACTCCAAAAAGCTCTGCTAAACTCTCCTAGAATATAAGCAAGAGGCAGTGTGCAGTTTTGTGGTGGACGTCCACTGTTTATGAGATTCATGTAACAAAGTGCTATGACTCAAACCAAACCCAGAATACAGTACAAACAATAAGGAGCTCTGTGACGCGTGAGGATCAGAAGACTGGCAGACTGCTGACAGTGACACTGATATAATGAGACATAATTGCTGTAACAACAAGCATGGCTCAGTTTGTGCAGGCTTTTATCGGAAGACTGTGCTTGCTTCCGTTCCTTTAATACTCTGGACAGAGTGACACAGTCACTGTTTGGGAGGCCTGAAGATAAGAGACAGCTTAGTCTCTTAATAAGCACTTTTGTTGAGTGAGTGAAATAAAAGCGCTTTGAAATGGGCACGGGTATGTGTAGAATGTTCATGTGTACCAAAACTAGTGAAAGAGCTGGAATTTGGCAGAACAGGAAGAAAGTCGTATTGCTCTGGTATTATTTATGACTATTAAAAAAAGGTTTCTTAAGATTCTGTACATTTAAAACAGACTCTTATTAAAAGTTCTCTAGTGCTTCTTCTATCCTTGATTTTGTTCCTCTTCCCTTTCATAGGTGCCTTTTGGGATTTGACAAATCGCAGAGTTGCATGTGCGAGTGTACGCCCAGCAATGGAACCCTGGCCGATACTGGCCTGGTTCTTAATGCTGACTTCCATCGCTGACTGGCTAAAGACTGTGCGGTCAAGAGACTTTACAAAAAAGGACATTATTTTCCTTCATCCCTCTAGTAAGTATCTAAAACTCAGCCTAGTACATCCGAGTATCCGAGAGTACCAGAGTCAAATTGATACCTTTGCTTCACCTGCTATTTAATTTGTTTTGATTTCAAAATATTTATATATTTTTTTACAAGTTCACTATAGGAATGAACGGGGTTGAAAACAAAACTTTTCTTCATTGGTCAGAAATACAGTCATGTAAAATTCAATGCATTTTATTTTTTTTATTTGTATAGCACTTTCAAGAATAGATATAGTCATTCAGCTCGTCTGTAATGTTGGGTCTGGTGTCTCTCAGAGATTCTCTATGGGGTTCAGGTCAGGCGAGTTGGCTGGCCAATCAAGCACAGTGATACCATGGTCAGCAAACCAGTTACTAGTAGTTTTGGCACTGTGGGCAGGTGTAAAGTCCTGCTGGAAAAGGAAATCAGCATCTCCATAAAGCTTGTCAGCAGATGGAAGCATGAAGTGCTCTAAAATCTCCTGGTAGATGCTGCATTGTCTCTCGTCTTGAGAAAACACAGTGGACCAACACCAGCAGATGACTTGGCACACCAAATCATCACTGACTGTGGAAACTTCACACTGGACTTCAAGCAACTTTTATTCTGTGCCTCTCCACTCTTCCTCCAGACTCTGGGACCTTGATTTCCAAATGAAATGCAAAATTTACTTCCATCTTCCCCATGATTGTGGTTGTGTACTGAACCAGACTGAGAGATTAAAGGAACAGGAAAGCAGCAGGTGTTTTTAATTAATTAGCTGATTAGAGCTCTTCTCAGAAGGTCGACATTTCTGTATTATAAATTCTTTATCCTAATATTTTGAGATACTGGATTTTTGATTTCCATGAGCTGCAAGCTGTAATCATTAAGTTTAAAACAAAAACAGGTTTGAAATATTTCACTTTATGTGTAATGAATCTAGAATATGTGAAGGTTCCACTTTTTGAATTCAATTACTGGGGAAAAAAACTAACTTTTCCACGATATATAAATTTTTTGAGCTGCACCTGTACAGCCCTAATGAGAAAGCCAGAGTTGCTGGTGGAAAAGAAACCTTCAGAGAAACCAGACTCAAAAGGGAACCCATCCTCTTCTGCGTGACACCAAACAGCGAGATTATAAATCATTATGCTTTTACATCTACTATAACTTCAAACAGTAGTAAGTGTTTAGAAATGATGGTCAGTGTGAGCATACTGAGAATAAGATTCCTGGGATAAGAACAAGAAGTAGTTATTTGGTGCCACACATACTATACAAATTACTGGTGCTGGTGTCTGGCCTTTCACTTCAGGTGGGTTTTTGGCTCAGTTTGCTCTTTGTGCATTTGTTTAGAAACTCACAAGCAGGAAAAATCAGATTCAGAGCTTAATTTGTTTCACACTGCAATCAAACCATTCTAGAGTTTGTGTCGAAGCAGAATGGGTCAGTTGTTTTGGTTTGCTGTGTTCTCACCTGCCTTGACAAACTGCAATGCGGGAGTAAACACACCGGTGTTAGATTTAAACAGACCACATGCTACATGTGTGACAACACCTTAAGGCATGGAAGGCAAGATCACTTCCAAACACAGAGGATTTTAATATTAAATCCTGGACGTGACCACTAAAAAAACTTTAATCACTGTCCTAACAGGTCATCTGTTGCTTAGCTTTGCTTCAGGCAGGTATGTTATTTGACCAGGTCTGTGCTGGAAAATGTTCCAAATGTTATTTTGTATTATTTTTTTCCCCTCTCCAGTACAACCTTCTTAAACTGAAACATACTTTGTGTCATTTTGTTTTTATTTTAGCATAAGGACCAGTGTATCCAAGATAAATGGTGCACAGCTGCTTTCAGTTATCATTGTCATCACTGGGCGGAGTCATCACTAAGGAGTGGGTGTGATTAACTTACATTCTGTTCGTTAATTGTGACTAGACTCACCTGTTAGTGATTACAGCTTTGAGAATAAAGAGGCTGACTTTTCAGAGTGCAGCTGGCCAGGAGACCAAAAAGAAGAAGAAGTAGAACAACAACAACAACAAGAAGAAGGAGGAGGAGATGGAGGAGGAGGAGGAGAAGGTGGAGGAGGAGGAGGAGGAGAAGGAGGAGGAGGAGAAGAAGAAGAAGAACAATAAGAACAATAAAAGGAAGAAGAACAATGAGGAGAAGAACACTAAGTAGAAGAACAATAAGAAGAAGAAGATGAAGAACAATAATAATAATAATAATAATAAGAAGAAGAAGAACAATAAGACCAGTAATAATAAGAACAATAGGAACAATAATAAGAACAATAATAATAACAATAAGCGGAAGAACAACAATAAGTACAATAATAATAATAACAATAACAATAAGAAGAAGTAGAACAATAGAAAGTAGAAGAAGAAGAACAACAACAATAAGAGGAAGAAGAACAATAAGCAGAAGAAGAAGAAGAAGAAGAAGAAGAAGAAGAAGAAAGCTTTGCATGCTGAGTTTCTTGGCTGCAAAATGAAATATTTGTATATAAAAAAGAGGAAAAAAAACCTAAAGAGAATTCTATAAATTAAAAAGAAACAAGTCAAAGATAGAACAATTTGAGAAGAAATGGTGTAAAACTCTGCTCATCTTTGTCTAAAAAAAAAAAATGGTTGGTGTAGTAAAGAAGAAATTAAGTCAAAAGAGAAGTAAGAAAACATTAGGAATCACATATTTAAGTTGTGTACTCAAAAACCCTTAAGATAAGAATTTAAGGTATCTTAATACTTGGATTCAATCTTGTGTGTAAACCTATAAAAGAGCCATTTTGCTAAATTTCCCAATGTCATGTGATCACAACACATCTATTAGGCTTTCTTGTTGGGCCTACTGTGTTAAAGTAAGACCATGAAAGGATAAAAAAAATTACTTGAAATGTCTGGGGTGGGAAAACATCTTTAGGTCAGTTCTACTCTCTGAAATGGCCCAGTGCATTAGGGGTGAAAAATGGCAATTCCCATGAAAGGCAGGAATGTGTCCTTTGAAGGAATCACACACGATGATCATTTACACATTTACCACATACACGCAGCGATTTATTCCGTCATCTTCTCCAAGTCTTTGATCGTCGTCCAAAGGGAACAGCTGCCTCAGATAAGCCTTAAAGTCTTGTCCCAGTTGTTGTCGAGATCAGACTGTGGCTAGCGCCATGCATGTGAGCAGTGATATTCCTGTATATCGGATATGACAAATGAGTTTGTCACGTCTCAGCTGGTAGTCATGGTTGTTAATCACGGTTGGCTTGTAATGAAAAGAGACCCTTTCTGCCAGATCCTGGAAGCCGGGCCACTTCAGCCTGTCTCACGTTGTTTGGTAACAGAAGCTCGCAGTGAGTTTGCTTGTTTACATGTTGGTGGTGATGTTGGTGTTGGGTACCTGCTGATATGCAGAGTTTCTCTGCAAGTATCCTGTTGGTTGAACCAAAATTTCTCAAAAGGGTCCAAGACATGCATCGTTTTGGAAGATATGTATTGAATCTTGTGTTTTCGAGGATAATTACATTTAGCAACAATATTGGTGGCTTGGCGGTTAAGGCTCTGGGTTACTGATCGGAAGGGCGGGGGTTCAAGCCCTAGTGCTGCCATTGTTGGCCCCTTGTACGAGGCCCTTAACCTTCTCTCCTCCAGGAGTGCCGTATCATGGCTGACCCTGTGCTCTGACCCCAACCTGCTAACATGTGGAGGTTATGCAAAGAAAAGAATTTTGCTGTGACCATTACTCATTACATTACATGGACTGGTTTAATGACCCTAATCAATATGAGGTTTGACTCATTTCTATCATAACCATACAAGGTATAATTAACTTGGTGTGTTTATAAAGGTTAACCACACCAGTTTCTAAAGACTGTATAACTCCTGTTTCTTCTGATGCTAATTACCACAACCATATTTATTTACAATACCTAAAGACTCTTTCATGCCATAGTCCTCTTTCATGCCATAGTCTTTGAGCAGAAGACAGATATTAGACCGAATTTGCAACATGCAGATGAACACAGATGTATTTGTTTGTTTGAGCTCTGGATTGTATAAGAATGATTTTTCCTGACCAGTGGATTTTCATGACATGTCTGTGTTTTGCCAGCGACTCGGTGAGCCTCTGATCCCTGGCCAAGTTCGGATTGGCACAGTAACTGTGTTAATACCCTCAAGCCAGATCTCGCTTGCTTTGTGCAGAACCCGGCCCTCTAATATGAGGTGAAGTATTTAGAGCAAGTGAGGTTGACCACTCTGTGTTTGGTCACTATGGTGTTGACTTTGTAGGGTGTTGGTCCTCATGCTTTTAATGATTTGGAGATCTGTTGGATTAGTCATTAGCTGAGCATGAGGTCTGTTTCAGTTATTCGGGCTGAAGTTCAATGCCATGCTTAGCAGTTGTTATTATGTGATCAGGATGATGAACTGAATGCAAGCTTGCTGCCCAGCACCCATACTTTTGGCTTGAAAAGAATGTTCCAGTGTTGATTTAGGGCTTACTTGTTGACACAGGGACACCAGTATTAATTAGACCACAATAGTAATTCCAAGTTAATATTGCCTGGAGCCATTTCAAAATCTTTTATAATCACTGCAGACCTATATTAAGGCAGTCCTCCCAAGATGAGTATAATAGCGTGTCTACTTTAAAGGATACAGCTAGAGATATCCATGTCTGCTCAGGTGTGCATGTCTTTTGCTATACAATTAGTGGGGATGTGAGCCCTGAGTGTATTAGAGTAAGCAGAAAGTGCAGTGCAGTACAGTAGCTCATGCGTGCCTTCACAATGTTCACAGCTAACTCTGTTTGGAGGAAATAGCTGTACATTTAATGTGCTGATGGACGTTGCGACCCGAGACCTTCTATGTTTCAACACAACAGATGGAATGCATTGGCTTTTTTTTTCTCCATTGAGACCATTTAGGAAATATGAGCACTTCCTCTTTTAACTTTCAGTTTCACACGAAATGTTAAACGATGACAAATATTGAGGTGTTTCTGTCACCAGGTATAAACAATTATTTTCATATTATGCTGGGTTTTTAAACAAAATATTATTTAGTATTTATTTAAATGAAGTATACTATTTTCATAAACCTGGGGTTCCCAAACTAGGGGTCGTTTGATTTACAACTGGGGTCATGAGAGAAACTCTGTGTCCTATTATGTTGTAATAATTTATTTTGTACAGTGATAAAATAAGTAAGGGCGCACAGTGGCTTAGTCGTAAGTACGTTCGACTCACACGTCCAGGGTTTGGGGTTCGATTCCCATGTTGCCCTGTGTGTCCGGAGTTTGCATGTTCTCCCCAGTTTCCTTCCCCAGTCCAAAGACATGCATGGTAGGCTGACTGGCATGTCCAAAGTGTCAGTGCTATATGAATGGGTGTGTGAGTGTGCCCTGTGAAGGACTGGCACACCATCCAGGGTGAACCCTGCCTTGTGCCCCATGCTTTCTGGGATAGGCTACTGGTCCCCCGTGACTCTGTAGGATAAGCGGTATAGAAAATTGATGGATGGATGGATAAAAGAAACGTGCTAATATTTAGACGTTTTTACTTGGAGACACCATTTGAACAAGCCACATTTAAATGGAGTGTACGTCTTCGTCACTATCCTGACCCCCTGCACTATCATAGTTCAGCAATACAATACAAAACAATTTCCTTGTCCATCTACCGCCACTAAACAAACTAGCATTGTGTCTCAAATGGAATTCTTGTCCTATTCTAGACCATTACTGAGTTCTAACACTAACCAGTTTTCCTGTTACAATCTGTGTTTGTAATTCTCAAAACCCTCAAATGTAGCTTTCAAATTCACCGAAAGGTGTTTTGCATACCATTTCTTCTGAATTTTCTAGATTAGTAAATACCTTTTACTATAAGCTCAGAAATTTTTCATTTTAGACGCAGTTCATGACAGTAATCACAATCAGTACGTTTACATGCACAACAATAATCCGATAGTAACCCGATTAAGACAAAACTCTGATTAAGAAACTAGCATGTAAACAGTGATTTCTGATTACCTTAATCCGTCTAAAGTAATACTTGAAGTAAACCCAAATCAAACGTGGAGTATTCCTATTTTAGTCACATTATTGACGTGCATTATAGACATGTACACACCTTAATCACACTATTAACGTCGTGTGGGAGTTTTCACCACATTTTGCAACAGGACAGATACACAAAAATTTGCTTTCCATTCGGCGTCATCAAATTCCATTAAAACAACTCTCTCCCACTAGTCCTTATTTCGTACTCTCATCAAGTACCTCCGAGTTTGTCGCGGTGGCATGAATGAAATGTTGCCGAATGAAAGTACAGAGGAGGCCTGTTGCTGGAGAATTTTGTTTGCACGTATAGCATGACAAATAATTAACTGCACATAATTAAGCTTACATAAAAACAAAACTGAAAGACTCGAAACTGTGTACGGTCCCATAACAAAGACGAACTGTATGTTAATAAGTGAAATTCTGGAGGGAACGTCGCGTGGCGTGGGGACGTAATGACGTGTGCCTTTAATCAATCTATGTTCTATGACATGTAAAACGGGAACATGAAAGGAATATTCTAAACGAAACTCATGTAAACACCTTAATCACGATATTGTCTTATTCAAAATAAGGTCAATAATTAGATTACTGCTGTCCATGTAAATGTAGTCAGGTTTTGAGAGTAAATAGAGCTGGAAGCAAGATGAAAGGGTGTTTGGCTCTAACATGCCAGCTAGAGTGGATGTTGCTTTTAAACCTAAAAAGAGAACAAGGCGAGAGTGTGAACAATGCTCATGTTGCCATCAAGTATAATCCAGGCTCCTCTGCTTTGCGTTGGCCCTTATCACACCCTCACACGTGAATCATTTTCCAATAACATGCCCTGTTCCGTTTTATTTCTTATGTATTGCGTGAAGATAGACGTGATGGCGGAAAGAGATGCTCTTTTTGAAACACACCTGACTCTTTGTAAAGATGTATCAGGCAACGTAAGCTCCTCCTTCCTCACTAATCCAGTGCAAGAAATATTCCATTTGGTTTTTAGTCACTTATGTTATGTTACTGACACATGATAAAATGTTCAAATGTTACAGTAGTCCTAAACTATATAAATCTGGAATAAAAAATGAAGAGAAAATGTCACAGAAAATGTACAGTGTCAACTTGCGATCGTTTTGGGAACCCCTTTGATAATTAAAAAAAAAAAAAAATTATAATAATATAAAAAGCCCAAAGCTACTTGAGGCTTAATTAAAAAAGAAAACGATGAAAATCCCAGTTATGTGTAGCAGGACATTACAAATTAAAACGGCATCTCTCTTACAGCCTCTTGATTTCAGGATGTAAATGTTGACCTGCTGTGACTTGTTTACATTTGTTGTATTTATAAGGAACTAAATGCTGTGAAAATCCATATCCAGATAAGATTAAAAACGAATACTTAACCTCAGCAGTTGATCTGCAGTGTAGAGCTGCAACAACTAATTGTTAATCTCATTATCGATTAGTTGGTCTGCACGCGATACGTTTACTCATTACATTACTTCTGTTCCGAAAACACGCTTTGGAGAGTAAATACTAAAGCTGTGTCTCAAATGACGTACTATACACTTACACTATGCATTATATACTCTACTGTCTAGTGCAGCGTTTCTGCGGACCCCTAGTGGTCAGTGGTGTAATTGCAGGTGGTCCATTGGAAAGTTTTAAAATTGTTTAAATAATATTATATATACTTTTGTATATGTATCAAAATATATTCAAATATATTTTTAAAATGTTTTTCAAATATATTTTTAAAATGAATCAATTTGGTTATTCGTGTGCATTCACAAACATCATGTTAGCTGAGCTGACGATCGTTCATTGATGGATTTTATTTTAAATTTATTTACAAATGAAATGATAATTTGCAAAAACCTATAAGTGGTAGACAAGTTCAAGTGTCGCATTGATGGATAAAATAAACAAAAGATAATTCAGAGAGTCAAATTAAATATCACACCAACAATAAAATGTAATTGAACCTGGTATTTGTACAAATGGTATTTGAACCAATCCCTGGGGATTGACAGGTACAACCAATCGACCAGGGATTGTTAGGACTGTACAATTCAGGGCTTTTTGTGCATCCATAAAAAGTAATGCACAAGTAATGCATATATATATATATATATATATATATATATATATATATATATATATATATATATATATATATATATATATATATATATATATATATATATATATACACACACATAATATATATATATATATATATATATATATATATATATATATATATATATATATATATATATATATATATATATATATATTATGTGTGTGTATGTATGTATGTATGTATGTATGTATGTGTGTGTATGTATGTATGTATGTATGTATGTGTGTGTATGTATGTATGTATGTATGTATGTATGTATGTATGTATGTATGTATGTGTGTGTGTGTGTGTGTGTGTGTGTGTGTGTGTGTGTGTGTGTGTGTGTGTGTGTGTGTGTGTGTGTGTGTGTGTGTGTGTGTGTGTGTGTGTGTGTGTGTGTGTGTGTTCACAGCTACTCCATATCCAGGAGGATTCAAGTGTTTTACATGTGAGGAAGCAGCTGACAATTTCGAATGTAATCGCTGGGCTCCAGATGTGTACTGCCCACAAGGTAAGACCATCCAATTCCAGTTGTTCCATAAAGCAAGTTTTTTTTCCTCTTTTAATTCTATGAATTTTTTAGTAATAGCTTCAGCGTAGATATGATTTGTTAGGCCTGTTGTACAGCTGAACGATTCCCTCATGAAAAGCAGTTCTGATTAAAAACATTACATTAGCAGGGCTTTAACTTCTGCATTAGTCATTATATATCCAAGTGATCATGATGTACAGTGAAGGAAATATATATCCACGTCTTCTTTCTCAACATTAAAAATTTTGGCTCTGAACAGTCTTAGTTGAAAAGAAAGCGGAGTTGATGTATAGCACACTGTTAATGGCGTAAAAAAGCTCATCATCCATCTTTTAAATCGCACTTTCTTTCAGCGTTGAGCGGCGATTTAAAAGGGAGTCGCAACACTTTATCTTGAAATATGACCGGCCTTTTTAATAGAAATCCTGAACTGTGCAAAATGTTCAAATCGTTTCCCATTATAGAGACTAAATATTGTTATACACGTCATACGCTGGACTGGGGTGGAAACACGGTGTCCGTGACGAAGCGCTGTGTCGCACTGGAGGACTGTCTCGCTACCAGCTGCACTGACATGGACCATGAAGGAATCAGGGTAAACATTTTCATCTAAACATTGTCCTTGATTTGCTCTAAGAATCTGAATTTTGGATAATAGTGTAAAACACTAGACTTCTTCACATGAGCACTCGAAAGTTTCCATCCTGTCCATCCCCATAGCATAGCAGTTCCTAACCACTTTACACTAATCTTTAACTCTTTGCTGAGTGATTTTGCTTTGGAAGAGTGAGACGCCAGTTAGACGACAGCATACAGCCTGCTTAATCTGTGCTGAAAGCTTTGCTTCTTGCCATCACCATTGCTCATTGTGTAGCTTATCTCTTGCTTCTTAGAGCAGCACAGGAGGTTCGAACAAGAAAGCAGGAAATGACTAGACAGTCCAGGGAGTTCCCCAGGTTTTAAAGTCGTCTGTTGCAGCTGTAAAGTAGCCAGGCGAAGGTCAGCGTTTGAACACAAGGAAGAAACTACGTGGAGAAACTACTACATTATTGGAAGCTGCAGTATGCAATGAAATAGATGCATGCCTGCAAGAGATTACGTTTCTTCCTGATGTTTCAGAAGTAATTCTGGCAAGGAATGAGTAGAAAACAAATAGATGTGTTAAGTTAGTGGTGTGGAATATTGATCTACATCAAGCAAATCCGGCATTTTTCGATTGCCCTGTCCGAAAGCAATTCATTTTGTTTCATGCCTCATGAAACAGACATTGAACAAACATTAGAAAAGTAGAAATCCAGCTGTTTTTTTTTTTGTTGTTGTTTTTTTTATGTAAATGCCTGCTTACTGAACTTAATAAGCTATTTTGTTTTAGCTGGTAACTTTTGCCAATAGTCTTAGACAAATCCAAGATTTATACACAAATCCTACACAAGTTTTGTTAAATGGCTCAATTTCTGACTTGTGCAAAGTCATAATCACAAAGACATGGGGGCGTGTCCGAAACAGTCTAAATTATTTCAGATTAAGATTATACTCTAGTGTATTTCTGACAAGAATGTACTGGTCTAAACACTGAATATTTTTCTGTTTTCCTTTCCTCAGTAATATTTTATTCCATCTTGCCAAACAAACTTTTGACAGTTAGCGCATGTAGCATGCAAACTTTGATAAAACCACTGACTTATAAGTGAGCAGGGAAGCAAGGCAGTTGGTTTCTGTTTCACATGCACCTTTTGGAGTTTAAGTGCACTGCTAATGCTGGCAGTTAGCTAGTTTGCTAGCGTGATGTGTAGTGGGATCTTCCAGTCATTTCCAGCTACTGTAACACGTCATTGTGTGTACGGTTTAATCAGTGGCGACTAAAACCATCGTTTAAAAAAAAAAAAAAAAAAAAAAAAAGACATTGACCATTGAAGGAAAAGTTAAGGTTAATGTCTCAAACTCTGTTATCAGAATTGTTTTGAAGGGCTGTTTAAGTGCACCCAGTGTATTTGCTTGAAAGAAAACGTATATTTTAGAGTACATTCAGTAAACCCCATTTATTTTGACACCATTTTCTCCCAATTTGGTCACTTGCCAATTCCCACCCTAGCTAGCTCTACTCATCACACGATAGCTACTACCCAGGACACATGAGTGCTTTCTCTGAGACATGTGAAGCCAGCCAAGTCGTCTTTTCAAACCGCTGTTCACGGAAGCCGAATACGCTCTGATGACTCCGAGGGCTTGCTGCACTCTTCCACATACTTGAGCCCACAGAGCACTAGATAGCCATCTACACAGTGGACAGATCTTCAGGAAACAGCAAACACAAGTTCTTTTTTTTTTTTAGAATTTATAGGAATTCAGTTTGATTTTATGATCCTGAAGCTAATCTTTCAATCTTAATCTTAAATTCATTAAAAGAGCTAGTGCAGAACTTCTATGTGTAGTGTTTGTTTAGTGGTTCACATTTTATTCCCCACGTTTGTCTCATGAACCTGGTTTGTCCTGCCTAATTTGTCTGTACAGGTGTGCGTTTCCTGTTGTGAGGGAAACATCTGTAACATGCCTCTCCCTCGGAATGAAACGGACGCCATCTTTGCCACCACGTCACCCCTGAATGGCAGCAATCGCACTGCTCTGGGTCATACACTGCTCCTGTGCTTCGTCTTCATCCTCCTCCTCAGCCACGGCTGACTCTTTACTGTGCACTGCGTCGTAATGGATGGTAACATGGATAAGTAGCAGAGGTAATGGCCAGCCTCAAATCACCTTATTGATTAGGGTTTACAAACACTAGCCATTTTAAACACCCTTGAATTCATGGTATTTTAGACCGTTACACTTCTAGTAACAAATTTCAGTGGGTCCTTTTGAGCTGAAAAGAACACGAGAGTTACGAAACGGAGGAATAAACAATGGTTTGTGCATTAACAAGAACGATAACCGGGGGTTGTGGCTGGATCTGTTTTTAGTTCAACCTCCTGCAAATGAAGTGTCATTTTTGTTTTTTTGGTTTTTAATCAGCTGTACTACTGTTTTCTTTGCTACCTTTGCTGCGAAAGCATCCTATATATAAGAAGACATTCTTGTCTAAAAGTAGACTTTTTGTAAGTACATTCCTTAATCTAAAGATAAAGCTCAGCCTTCATGAGCATCATGTATTACCCTGTCTAAATGTAGACCTCTACCTTTTGCCACACTGCAGATATGGAGGAAAATCCGAGATCATGTTTATGGTTAAACGGAAACAAAACTGTACAGTTTGTGTCGTGAAATATAATTTAGATGTATATTTATTTCTTGTACCATACATTTATGGTAGGACTCTGACACTAAAGCGCATTACATGTACAGTAGGTCACCGCATGAACTGAGGAGTGTAAAAAAAAAAATTTTCAATCCACAATTTCTTTTTTACAGTGATGAATGTTTTTTTTTTTCATGAGCAACGAAGTAGAAGAAAAAAAGCCTTAATGTGCTGCAGTTATTTATCATTTTTCATTTTGCTCTCACGTGGTGTTGTAGATCAATTCATCATCAACTATTATAAAGCACTTGTGTACAGATGTGTGTGTAAGATACGCATGCTGAGTCTTGTAGCGTTTGTGTTACATTTCGAATCTGTTTTTAAGCCACTGGTGGCTCATGTGGTGTGTGTATATATGGTATATGTGGCCCTTTCCTGTTTTTGTCTGTTTATTTTACGGTCCCCTTCGAAAGTATTGGAACAGCAAGGCGAGGGTTCTGTTTGTTTTTTGCTAAACACTGAATATATTTGGGTTTGAGATCAAAAGATGCATATGAGGTGACAGATCAGTATTTCAGCTTTCATTTCCTGATATTTACATCTAGACGTGTTGAACAACTTGGAGCATGGCACTTTTTTGTGGCAGACCACCCAATTTTTAGGCGAGCAAAAGTAATGTAACAGATAGACTTAAAGTAAATAACACATTGTGTTTGTAGACGACTTCTGTATTTGTTCTGCTGCTACAATCATGAGTTACATCATTAATAAAGATTAGTGAGCCTGTTCCAGAACCAGCCATCCAAACCCAAGCCATAACACTACCTCCACCATGCTTGACCGATGAGCTTCTATGTTTTGGATCATGAGCAGATCCTTTCTTTCTCCACACTTTGGCCTTTCCATCACTTCAGTAGAGGTTAATCTTGGTTCCAGAACTTTTGTGGCTCATCTTTGTATTTCTTTGCGAATTCCAATCTGGCTTTCTGATTCTTACTGCTGATGAGTGGTTTGCATCTTGTGGTATGGCCTCTATATTTCTGCACTTGAAGTCTTCTTCGAATGGTGGATTATGATGCCTTCCCCACTGCTCTGTGGAGGTTGTTGGTGATGTTACTAACTGTTGTTTTTGGGTTTTTCTTCACAGCTGTCACAATGTTTGTCATCAACTGCTGTTGTTTTCCTTGGCCGACCCATTATATGTCTGGCTGCTCAGTACACCTGTGTTTCCTTTCATTTTCAGGACATTCCAAATTGTAGTATTGGATATGCCCAGTGCTTGTGCAATGGCTCTGATAGATTTTCCCTCTTTCCTCAGCTTCAAAATGGCTTGCTTTTCTCCCATAGACAGCTCCTTCGTCTTCATGTTGGTTTATCCTCTTTAACAACAAATGCAGTCTTCACAGGTGAAAACTAGGGCTCAAACCAAGAGTAGATATTCAGAGCTATTAATTATTTAAACAATCAATTTAACAGGCCACACCTGGGCAGCAAGAAACACCTATCAGTTACAGGTTCCAATATTTTAGATCACCTGAAAAAGTGGGAAGGTTCAAACAACAGGTGCCTTGTTCTAAGTTGTTTAACACATCTAGATGTAAGTATGAGGAAATGAAAGCTGAAATTCTGATCTATCATCTCATTCATGTTTTGATCTCGAACCCAATTGTCTTCAATATATAGCAAAACAATATACTTTCGGAAGAGACTGTATCTGTGATAGACATTCTGCTGAAGGCTATTAATGTTACTGTGATATGTTACCAGTTCATCGCTTTATCTGTGAAGTGGTCATGAAAAAAAAAAAAAAATGCAGTGTTTGCAACTACAGTGTTATTGTTCGTTTTGGATTTGATTTGTTTAGGCAAACTGCCCAGGACTGGAAAGAAGTTGTTTCCTGTCAGAATATAAATGCCAAGCATGGAACGTTTAGTTCCATAAACTGCAATGCTTTTTGACTCTGTAAAACAAAGGGCATGCTACTTACCCATAGGTAACAGAAGGGCTAACACAATCTCTCGTGTCTTCAGTGTCGCTCAGGTAATCGCGTACCATAGAAGAAGACAGTGCCAGTTACACATTGTGCATAAAACTGAGTGTGCCTAACAGAAAAACCCTGCTGGACCAAAATATTGTGTATGAATCACGTTCTATGTGCTAAGTTGTACGCCATGTTTGATCTTTTTTTTTTTTTTTTTTTTTTTTTAAGAAGTTTGTAATTTTTTTGTAAATGAGTGTACATACTTTTGAATATATTAAAGGGCACGGTAAAAAATTTCCCATCCTGTTAAAGCGTAAAGTCTCTTTGAAACCCTATAAGTTGTCGTTACTTCATTGATGAAGATCCATATTTTAAAGAAAAAAACAAGAATGACTAAGAATTATCTTTGAAACAGAACCACTGGAAAAGCTATTTGATGATCACGCAGGTCTCGTTGTCGTCCGTTGTAATGAAATATTCCGCTGCTTTCTGTTCAGCCTTTCCACATACTAATAATTTATTCCATCTACACATTGTGGAGTGAATATATTTATCCTTTCAAGTTCTAAAGAGCTCTCCACTCTTGAGTTCATAAATATAACCTCAACCAGTGAACCAGTTAACTGTGATTCGTCAGTTCCCAGTGGTCAGATTATGTTGGATATTTTGACCTGCACTGTGATAGAGAAAAGCCCACAGTGTGTTAGTTTAGCAGTCTGTGTCTGCGTTATCTCTTAGTCCTTTTGGCGTGAAAGAAAACAGAGTTGCCCCAACCTCTCTTCCTGCTCTGACTTTGCAGAACAACAATTGAGATGAAGCCTGAGAGCAAAGGTGGTGTGCTGAAATCAATCAAGCTGAAATATTAATGATACCACTGCACAGTTGAATGCTCAAATCTCACTGAAGATCAGAAGATTTAAATTGCTATGGTGAGATTTTACAGACACATGGTGGTTAATTTCTTCTTGTACCAGTAATGCAATTTTAATTATGTTTGGGACAAAAGGAAAAACACCCCACCTGTGAACTTTCGGTTTCTTTCGGTTCCTTTCAGAGGACTAGTCAAAACGTAGACTTATGTTTGAACAGGTTTAAGTCTTGTTTCACAGCCCAAAAGATATACAGGTATTTTTAATTGCTTAGAAATGTCCAACAGGATAGAAAGGAGGAACATGACCCATGTTGTGCTTAAAATCTTGGGTCAAAGGTGAAAACCTGATGCCAATTGTGTTACAGGTGGTCTTTGAGTTGAAAATGAAGTCCACTTTGTTCAATCATGGGGTGTCGTGTTACAGTCTAACTGAGACTCGGATCCTGGATGTTCAAAAGGTCCCTATACCACTTTTTTTTAGTTGGATGGTTTGTCCTCAAAAAAATGGCTGATGGTTTGGAAGAAAAATGTACAAAATAATGCGAGTTATTTTTTTGACTGGTTTATACGAGTTATCTTGTGCACATTATGACCATATTTGCAATTAAGTGCAACCCTGATGTGTTAAAATAAACCTGTTCATCTTTCACTGCAAAACCAATGATGGCGCCTGATCTACATCTACATTCACCAACACTAATCCTGTTTCTTAAGTCGACGTCCCCTGCCAGTCAAAGTCAAATTTCCTCGCCTTCCAGATGAGCAGTAACATGATTTTAATGATCTTGACCTGTTGCATGGCTGGACTTAATGTACCTCATCTGGAGTACAAAGAATGACCCTTATTGTTTGGCACCATGACTGCATATCCTGTTCATTTTGGCCATGCTGAGATTTTAAGTACTTCTGCTGCACAGCTTCAGAAGAGATTGACCAGAGATGGAAACAATCACATGCCTTTTTTGCTGTGGGGAAAATCTCAACCGACTGCTTTTGGGGCAAACATAGGCGTAGTTTTGGTATGATACGAGTATGGGTATCAAACATGCATTGTCTAGTACTCAGTGGAAGTAACAAAAATCCAGTGGTCTTTACCAAACAGTCTACATTTGTTTTCTTTGCTCTTATACACCTGATCCAAGGAAGCTGAGCCCTTTCTAAGCCAAGACAGGTGTGTGGAAATGAACAGGGAAATGAACAATTACACTGGGAAGAGTGCACCAGGATACGATTAGGATGCAATGCCTTGATACCATTAGCAGTACGAGACTTTAGATTAGTGATCATTGGTTTGGAAAATAATGCATAAATAAATAAATAAATCATACATTGAAGTTTGGTGTCTTTTTGGTGGAACTTGATCATGGGTTTAGTGGTCCTTCATAGATCACTGTGAAAGTATAATTAGAAATCACTTTGCTTGGTAAAACCTAAGCAATGTCTGTGTCTGTGTGGCATATATTACATAACGTGCCATGTTGTTTCCAGGATGTATTGCAATTTAATGCATATTGTAGTTTGGAATAAACTAGTAATTTATTTATATATATATATATATATATATATATATATATATATATATATATATATATATATATATATATATATATATATATATATATATATATATATATATATATTATTTATATAATATTATTATTATTATTATTATTAGAGCCACTGAGAAGACTGACTCCAGTAACATGTTCAGAAATATAATCCAAGAAATGTGTCTGGGTTTTTATTACTTTCATGGGCTCAAATGTGTAGCTTTTTTGCTGTTTTTTCATACTACTGCTGCTGCTTTGCATTTAGCCTTTTTAATGTATCCAGTATTGTTTGATTAAACTCATAATAGTATCCTGTTAGTGAGTAACATTGGACATATGGATGACAGTAGCACACTGGGTCAGTCTATATGTATACAGAAACTCTGGCAAAATTCTAATTAGATACCTATTTCTTTTTCAATCTACTCAACCTGCTATAGTGTAAAAGAACGGTTGGACCTCAAGGACAATCCTGAACAGGAGAGGTCACTATGTGATCATGTTGCTATTTCTCTGCATGCTGCAAATATAATGAACAATGCTAAAACTATATTTCCCTCAATAAAACTTTGTATTGAGGTAAATATAGACATCATGTGACCGTTATCAGTGTGAGAAGTTGAAGGGTGGAGGAGACTCAGACAGTGTGACTTATGGGGTGCAGACGAAGCATGATGTAAGTGTCAGTGATGCAAGGATTTCCATCACAGGGGCAGTAAGTGTCCCAGAGGCATTAGAGGAAGGCCTGATGGAAGGTTGGTGAGATTTAGAATCTGTGTGTGTGTGTGAACTATAAAGGGTCCCATGATTTATAGTGTATGTCAGACCAAAAATGAAGCCATTTTTGGGCTCTTTCTGTAGACCTCCATGATCAAATTGGGTTGTGAAATAGATCTGGGCAAGGATATAAAACCATTTCTATACCATTGATTGTTCCCAGGAGCACAGCGGGATCCACCATTGTGAAATGGAAGAACTCTTCCTAGACCTGGTTGTCCCGCCAAACTCTGTAACCTGGCTAGAAGTGCATTGGTCAAGAAGGTTACCAAGAACCTGTCGGAGAACCTACTGAAAGGACAACCATTTCAGAAATTCTCTATCAATCAGGCATTTTATGGTAGTGTGGCCAGACAGAAGCCACTCCTTATTGAAAAGCATATGGCTCTCAGACCCTGAGAGCAAGTGAAAAATGATTCTCTAGTCTGATGGGGCAACAACTGACAATATGATCACTATGGTGAAACATGGTTGCGGCAGCATAATTCTATGAGAATACTTCTCAGCAGTAGGGACTGGGAGATTGGGCAGATTCTTCAGAGGTTCAACTTTTAACATGATAACGACCTGACGCATACACTGGAGTGGTTTTAGGACAAGTCACTGAACACCCTTGAGTGGCCCAATGAAAGCCAAACATAGCCCCATAGAACATATGTGGAGAGACCTGAACATGGCAGTTCACACACGCTTTCCATCCAATCTGACTGAACTTCAGAGGATCTGCCAGGAACTTACAGGAACTGAATACATTATGTATTTATAATAAATACATTATGTGCAGAATGTACAACATTATAATAATAAAAATTACAATACATGAGTGTTTCACATTAGTTTAGCAATTAGAAATTTGAACAGGACAATTATGCTAGCTGAAATTGTAATTAAAAAGTTCAAATTGAATGCGAAGTATAAAAGACCAGTACAGCTGATTTGCCACAGTGTTTTTTTTCTTTCTTCTATCGCCTTCTCTAAACATCACCCTCCTCTCTATAGTATCCGTAAGCAGTTCCAGGCTTTTTGTTGTTTGCAAGCCCTAATCCACTCTTTAATTGAGTGAAATTCTTGCAAGTGAATGAGAGCGCTAACAGGATTACCAAGCAGATCACACAGAGCTGAATGGAAAGGGTATGCAGGTCATGGTAAAGGCCTCGATTATGTTCAAGACCACGTTGAAGGATCAACACAAAATGCCAAGCTGTTCTGCATAGACTCCTGCTATACTGCTTTGCATGACTGCTTTGGATGACTGCTAAATGCTAATTACTACACCAGACACCTTAATCACATACATATTGACTCGGGATATCTGAGGTGAACGGGCTGTAGAGATTTTAAACTTCTAAATATTCTAACATTGTGTTATCTTCCTACACTGAAGAATCATTAGTGAAGCATTAGTTCTGGTTCAAGAACACTACAGTGGATTTGCTCATCAGTGTCTTCTATAGTAAGGTACAGTGCGACATACTGTAGGTATTTTGCACACATTGGTGGTGCAGTGTGAGCTGTCCTGAATGCCATGGACTTGCATTCAATATGCTTTTGGATGCATGAGCTTTGGTGCGTTCTTATATCACTGGTTAAACTATGATGAAGGGCAAAAGGAAAATTCTCCCACCACCCAAGAACAACAGGGGCTGGCACTCCGGAGTCACAGCTTGCCAGTCAATCCGAGCTGCTCTCTGAAAACAGGAAAGCACTTAGAGTTGAGTTATGTGTATGTTCCATTGTTCAGAGAAAACCTGTGACACCAGGCTCTCCTGTTCATGCCGGCATATCCTGAATATCACTGAATTTACAGAGTAACAGTAACAAGCGCCATCTATTATTTAAAATATTAATGGAAATTATGCAGAAACAGGATAAATTTTGTACGAGGATTGGTACAAAAGTGGTAGTGAACTTGCTTTTTGAGTTCTATGAACTCAAGAATGGTATACGAGTAAATGTAAATTAATTTGACATTCATTTACATGAAGGTCCAAAGTGAAGAACTGTTTTTCAGAAATTGATGCAATTTAGTCAAATTATACAGTACCTTGGCCATTTTATACAATAGACCCATCACAGTTCATTTATATATGAAAGTATACAGTTACTGACTGTAGGCTTGCTGCTGCTATGCACGGTGTGTGTGCCATCCTCCATCACATCGGTCAATAGAAAGGGACACCACTGACCTGATGAACGATTTGGATAGTGGATGATTCTCAGCGCAGCAGTGGCACTGAAGTTGTAGTGTATACAGTAGGTGCAGGTACAGGTAGAGCGGTGATGGTGATTTAAAACACTGCAGTGTTACTGCTGGATTGAAACAGTCCATAAATCATGTAGGACTAGAAACTATTAATGTCAGTTGCCTCATTGTGTATGTCTTCAACAAGATCTTGTACAGTACTTTGCTAATGTAAACCCTCAAAAACAGTTCTAACTGACTTATTAGGACATATAGTGGTTAATACTAATAAAGTCACTCTTACTCTAGGTCCATCCATCCATCCATTTTCCATACGTTTTATCCTACACAGGGTCACGGGGAGCCTGGAGCCTATCCCAGGGAACTTGGGGCACAAGGCTGGGGACAACCTGGATGGAGTGCCAACCCATCACAGAGTCCAATCGCACACACACACTCGCACACTACAGTTAAATTGGAAATGCCAATCAGCCTACAACGCTTGTCTTTGGACTGGGGGAGGAAACCAGAGTACCTGAAGGAAACCCCCAAAAGCACAGGGAGAACATGCAAACAGGGCAACACCCACAGGGTGGAGGCGGGATTCGAACCCCCAACCCCAGAGGTGTGAGGCAACAGTGCTAACCATCGTGCCCTCATCACCCTTTCACACATTCATGTTTGGCCTAGGTGTATCGGGAGCCTATCCCCTGAACACGGTGTAGATGGAGCGCCATGCCCATGCAGCCATGTGGCAGAATTAAAAGTAAGGAATCACATACGACAGACCGTTATATGAAAATGCATGGTTGGTGTGAAAGCGCCAGACATGAAACTTATAGCTGTTTACTGTAAGAAAATGACTTTTCCATGTCCAGAACAATCTGACTGACCGTTACAAAGCACTAACACTGGAGACTCCTTCCATAACTGTTACATAAGCAACATTTAACTGAATACTTCAAAACCAACACACAAGAAAAACACTATCACTGATTGTTTTAATTTGTAAAAAATAATAATAATAATAATAATAATAATAATAATAATCAGTTTATTATTTGTCTTGTGTGTGAGTGTGTGTGATTGTGTGCCCTGCGATGGATTGGCACCCTGTCCAGGGTGTACCCCGTCTTGTGCCTGATGCTCCCTGGAATAGGCTTCAGGTTCCCCGTGACTCTGAAAAGGAGTAAGCGGTAGAAGATGGATGGGTGGATGGATTATTTGTCTTAGATCTGCTATACAAATCTCTGTGAATGACCCGTTACTATAGACACGATAACCTATTAGAAATATTAGATAGTGCTTTTCATATAAACCTGTGTTATACAATTTTATATGGGTTAAGAATGAATGGGAGATAGAAGCTTAAAATACTAAGGTCATAGCTTGCTTCTTAATAATATGAACCCATGCACACATTGTTATTCTTCATGCATTATGTAAATTATTAACCTTGTATATAATTTGACACTGTATATTTGAATATACCGGCTTAATTGTTTGGGGGTTTTTTTTTAAACAAATGTTCAACATTAAATATCGATTCTTTTGTAGGCATACCCTGAAGAAAAGCTGAACTTCTGAATTATTCAGATCTCATGCAGGCTAACAAGCAGGGTGCCTGACCTAGATCTCTAACCTCAATTAAAAATGAATGACTCCCATTTCTTATGTGTGTTCAATTATTCAGGCACATGTGTGAATGCATTAGAGAAGGCGTGCAGTCCTGGTGATCTTCCTCCAGCACTAATTTCACACGCCCGATATATGTTAGTCAGAGCTTGTAAAAGGACCTGAGTGTTCGATTCAGGTGTCATAAAAGTTGAAACTAAGTTCATTAAAGGCAGAGATCATAGTTTCTCTGGAAATACTTGAGACAATATTTGTCTCCTTTCCTGCTATTGTTGGCTTATTTTCTTAAGCAAATGACCTAAATCAAAACTACAGCTCAGCCTCAAGACCTCTCTGAGGCCACACTTCCATTTATTATAGCTTGCAGTATTCACTTTAACACCAAGACAATGGATTTTCAATATGCGTGGTGAATCAAAGGAGTATAGTTTTGTATGAGATGAGATTTGTTTCAGTTATTAAACATTTGAATACACACCAGATTCTTTTATATGACCACCTTTCTGAGATTTGGAGCAGTGTGTCTGACTCTTGCATGTGTTGTGGTCATATTTCAAAAAGAAAAATCAACCTTAATTCAGCTTCTCTTCCAAAATGCTGATTTTGTTGAATCAGCACACCGGTTATGATTTTATTTCCTGTTTGAATCATCCCTACTTTGTATTTGAATGCCAGACATGGAGAGACGCCTTTTTATGGCCATGTGACAAATTCGACAAAGACGGGAACTGCTGACGTACCCTGAGCCAAATACGATCACCGCAACAGCCAGACAAGATGACTAAAACTAGATGAACAGTTACATGACTGTGTGTGTTCTTTAGTTTTTCAACAACAAAGCTACTGGATAATACTTCCCTGTCCTGTGGCTTTGCCAGACAACGGGTGTCTGCCTCATCCAAAACTGTACTTTAAATGTGTTAATTTAGCAGACGCTTTTTTCCAAAGCGACTTACAAATGAGGAAATAGAAGCAAAGCGATATATCAAGCGGAGAACAATACAAGTAGTGCTACCATACAAGATCTTTTAATTGAGCTCTAGAGAAGCAAAGTGCACAGAGTAGAGGTGTAAGAGACAGAGGAAGTTTTTTTTCTTTTTAAAGGATAATGTGGGGTTGGCGTTTTAGAGGTTAGTTACGTGCTCACGGAAGAGGTGGGTCTTTAGCTGTTTTGTGAAGATAGTGACAGATTCTGTGGTCCGGATTGAGCTTGGAAGTTCATTCCACCACTGAGGAACAGTTAGTGTGACTGTTCTTGAAAGGGACCTTGAGCCACGCTGAGTAGGCACTTCTAAGCGTCGGTCATTAATTGATTGCAGATTGTGTGAGGGAACGCAAGCCTTCAGGAGAGAGTTGATGTAGGAGGGTGTTGTTCCAGACAAGGTCTCGTACGTGAGCATCATGTCCTTGAATTTGATACGGGCAGCTACAGGAAGCCAGTGGAGGGAGATGTAAAGGGGTGTGACATGGGTTCTTTTGGGCTGGTTGAAGACGAGGGGTGCTGCTGCATTCTGAATCATCTGAAGGGGTTTGATGGAGCTGGCTGGGAGGCTCGAGAGTAGTGCAATGCAGTAGTCCAGTTTTGATATGACAAGAGTCTGGACTAGTATCTGTGTAGCCTGTTCGGTGAGGTAGGGTCTGATTTTCTTGATGACTAAATTTGGAAAAATAAGACCCCAATTATCAGACTTTATGTACTCCTTTAAGTAATTTTTAACCAGTGCTGTGGTCTCATACTGTTTTCTCACTCCCTATTCCTCTATGCACTTAAAACTGTGCATCCCTTACGTCACCTACTCATTTTTTTTTATTTTTTTTTTGGAATACTGTGTAAGTTCTGCTCTTGAGCCCCGAGGTTCTGGCAATCAACTTTTACTTGACCTCATAAAGTATTGGAAATGCCATGAGATGGAGATGGACGGGATAAATTATAATCACAGGTCAACAGTGATGTGTTCAAAACAGGATTCAGAAATCAGTTCATAACATTTATGTATGATTTATAAACTCTATTGCAAATAAGCAACTTTTTTTGTTGTTGTCTATAGTTTGTTTCTAATTATTTACATGTTTAGTAACAATTCAGGTTTGAAATCCAGTGTAATATGTATCAAAATGACAAGCTCATACACATTCTGTAAAATTATACCTTTACCCATTCTTCTATTGGTCCTTTACTGAACTTGCTGCTTTTTACACATTTGCACCCTTTTAATCTTGATTCCATTACTGTCCTGTAAATTTTATGACTGCTTATCTATAACTACCTGAGCTGCTTCGAAGGTGAAGATAATATTAAGCTGTAGTTGATAAATTGTTGCCGTACGGCAACAATGTGCAATGGTATACAGTATCACATAGTCAGAAATAACACAAAAGTATGAGATTACAATTCCAATGACTGCATTTCCCAGACTATAAATTGAGGGTTTTTTGCCACATAGTAAGCATATAAAAGTTATATCTTCTAGAAAGGAATTACAGTTGTAAAAAGTATGTGGATGGATTTACTCCCTCAAAAATACATACAAAAATTAGATCCAAACATAAAAAAAGACTATTTTTTGCTGATAATTAAAACAAGGAACAGCCATGGACATGCAACAGGTGATGTAATGTAGTCTTTAATGGAAGCACAGTCTGGCAAACTGTTGCACACACAGACGTCTCCTCCTGATATCCAGGTATTACACAAAGCTCTCATTTAGAAGTAGAAATTAAATGCTGATATGATCTGAGAAATGGCTCAGACTGGTGAACCAGTGGTATTTTGATTTACTTTTATTTTTTTGTAAAAGGCCCCTTTGTTGATTTTTCATTTGGCCAAAAAGTTATCTTTCAGATTTAATATCTTTATCTTTCTCAAACCTAAGAGCACATTATGCATCGAGTGCTTTTACGTTTGCTAGCGTAGCACGTTGATTATAAATACAATTCCAAAGTAAACAAAGTTGACCGTTTCATCAGGACAGAACGCAATACATTCATTTACAGAGATGCATCAGTTTTTGTTTTTACTGTTTGCTAAGTAGAAGAGACTTAATTTAGCAGCTAAGTAATTGTGTTACGAGTTCAGTGGAGACCGATTGGAGTCCATCTGGTGGAGACCATTTGGGCTTAATGAATGCTAATAATGCACGAGCATCTGCTCCTCTATGACAAAAGCCCCAACAGCGATGACCTCGGGCTAATCAGCTTTTTGGACACAGTGTGTGGGGGGTCTAGAAAACAAGTTCGTGGATAAAAGTGAGAACGTTTGGAAGCTGTGAAATATGTTGATATATCAATTCACGGAGTAGTGTGAAATCAATTTTGTGACAAAAAACACACACACACAGAACATTTAGTCCATAACACAAACACCTAGGAAGAGAAGTGTATGAATTTTGTCAATAAACCAAACAACTCAATAGCACCTGTTTATTCGGTTTTTATTTTTATTTTTAAAAAAATAAAGGATTAAATGACACTTCACATAGACATAACCAAGGGTTCAATTATTTGATTATATAATGAGAAGGAAATATCTGGATTATTTTATATTTAAGAGAACTGGAGATTTGTCTGATGGAAATAATCTTTCATGAATACAGTAACATTGTGGCATACAAACTTTTATCCTTATGATGAGAAAACTATACTTTTATTCCCCTGAAATAATTTCTAAATCCGTTATACAAACCATATTTTAAAGAGGTGAGAGTCTTTACTTTGAACATATTGGTAGAAATTCACAACAGCTCAAATCCATTTGGAGTCATGAAAAGCAAAAATGTAACCCTTGCAATTTTCATGTAATAATAATTATTTTAAAAAACCTGGTTAACTAATTGCTACAACAACTAAAATACTCCAAAAAAAAAATAAATAAATAAATAAAAAATAAAAACCACAACAACCTGCCAAGCATAAATTTTCACTTTATTTCTGTGACAGTAAAAGAAAAGGCATTAAAGATAGATTCATTTATTACATTTCTCAAACACCGAAATCAAGCAGCATGGAATTGAGCCTTTCTACACTTTGCCATATTCAACTACAAAAATAAATAAATCAAGCACCCCATAGGGATTACAGCAAAAGTAATCGAAAAGAAATCGAGTATGGATTTGTCTGTGCCATTGATGAGTGCTAGTCGAGTGCATGTACTCCGAGCACGAGCATTAACACCGGATAAACCTTTGTTTTTCAATAGTGTTCTTGGATGTTACGATATGAAGTGCGCGATGCGTTAATTTCCTTGCAGCTTCTTCATGACGTGGCTGCTTGGTGGCGCGTTGGTGAAAACGCTTCCTACGAACACGTGCGTGCCCCACAGCGTGTGACGGATCACTTTACAGCATCCGAGGTCTTCAATCTGGAAACCCAGGTGGCGGTATCGCTCGTCTGTCTCGAACAGTGTGTTGTTGGTGTAAGTGCCGAAGAACTGTACATGGATGGATTGGAGGGGGGGAAGCATAATGCAACACAATTTAAGAGATGAAAACCTTTTCAACAGGATATCCTGTTCTCCGTGAGAAATTCTAAGACTGAAACCCTCTGCCATGCTCAGGGCATGCACAGCACCCGTAATGCTTTAATTTCCTCATTCACACGATTCCATAAAGTTTAAACACTGTATATAAGGGAACTGGTTCTAGAAATTAACATGCGGCATAAAATGATAATACTCTGAATACAGTACCATCCACTAATATCAGCACCCTTGTTAAATATGAGCAAAGATGGCTGTGAAAAATTGTCTTTACATTTATTTTTGTACACCTGGGTGAATAGGAACAGGAAAATGTTCAACCATGACTTCCTGTTTCACAGGGGTATAAATTCCAAATTACCTTAGTCATTCATAACAATGGGTAAGACCAAGGAATATAGCTGTGATGTGCGGCAAAAGGTTGTTGAGCTTCACAAAATTTGAAGTGTCTGTAAGAAAATAGCACCAGCATTGAAAATGCCCATTTCCACCATCAGAGCAATAATTAAGAAGTTCCAGTCAACTGGAAATGTTATGAATCAACCTGGAACTGGACGTGGACATATTTGATATCCATGACAGCAGAGTATTTTTATGTTTTTTTTTTTTTTTTTTTACAATAAAGACAATTTTTCACAGCCTTCTTTGCTCATATTTACCAGGGGTGCCAATATTAGTGGAGGGCACTGTATGTATTTTTGGATCATTTGAATATTGTATTTATTCTGTAGCCATGTTATACAAAGTGGCTTGCAAATGAGACAAAACACACGTCCTAACCGAGCAGTTCGTAGATTACAGCGCTGACACGGTTCACCAACAAGAAGCCTTATTCAAGGCTTACTGATCATGAATTTTAGGCTTCCACTACAAACACAACTAACTGTGATATAGGTGAGCATGCCTAAAGCTAGCTTTACTAACATTACACATCAGTGTTTATTAAATCACAACCTCACCATTCATGCCTTTAATTGTATTTGTTCGACATACTGGAGTGTGTGCAGGCTTGGGGAGTAACGTTATATATGTAACGGCGTTACATAATCAGGATACAAAAAACTGGTTACTATAATCCATTACAGTTATGTCAAAAAAGAAAGTAATCCAATTACACGTACATTTTGTAAAAAATACTATCAGGACTACAATTTTTCATTTAAAGAATCAAAGAAATAAAATTTAACATGACACAATATAGACAGCTGCTTATAGTTCTGGTTCTCTCTTGCCAGTCGCGGCTCATTTGAGCAACCTCCGGGTGCAAAGTTAATTTGGTTGAAATGAACACAAATTCTCTGAAATGCTTCTGTTAGACTGACTACACAACATTTGAGAAAATGTCTGGGATTCGGCTTTAATTTCATTATGATGTGCTTATGGTCTAGTACTGCATCATGTGTCCGCATATTTGCATTGCTTTAACCCGTCTCTGTAATTCCTGCCTTCTCACACACCAGTTGGTCGATTATAAAAGGCTTGGAGAAACTATTGGCCAAATTCCTGCCTCTCAACCATTAGCCTACTCTCAGCAAATGCGTGAAGGTAAAGCGTTGTTGTGTACGGTGTCAAACATTTGCTTCGAGACAATGCCCATGGCCATATAAGGTCATTTTTATTTTCAAGTTATCACACTGCTTCGTATTCCATGGCCATTCAAATGTGAAATGATGGCAGAAGGTAAACTCGTGGCATCTAATATTTTATTTTATTCCACAGGACATTCAAAAGAACGTAGAAATTATATATATGTGTATAATTGATTGTTTAAAAAAAAAAAAAAAAAAAACTAAATCCATTTCAATACTGAACAAAACAATCAGGCTTTTTAACTACTATTACTTCCATTGCAAACTTACCGCTAATCCAGATGAAGGGTCGATAAAGTCGGCCCAAAATCCCTCGGTGTGCAGCGCGTGGCAGATCTCCTTTGCCCCTTCAATGAACTGTATGCAGCACACACAGCATTATAAGCTTAACAAAGTCCTTATACATCCGGCAAAAAGCATTTGAATGTGTGTCGTATGAAAAGTGTGTTTCAGTGGGCGGAAAATACCAGAAGAGAAACGACAAAAGAACAATTTGCATAGTAAGGTTTGGGATCATGCCAATTAGAGCAAAGCTGAGCAACACACACTGCTGAAGTACACACACACACACACACACACACACACACACACACACCTCTATCTGTTCCCATTCTGGAGCATCGTCTCCAGTACGTGCGTTTTGAATAGAAAACACACAGGTCGAAGTCTGGAGTTTCTCCATATAAGGTTTTCTCCAGCCATGGAACGTTTGAAAGAATAAACGAACCCTCATGCTGCAACATGGGCCCTGGAAACCGCTCAACAAATCGATCAGAAGCAATATCTTCAATATCTATTCATTTAATTTGTATAGCACTTTTAACAACAGCAAAAGATAGAACTAGATCCATAATATCTTATATCTGGCCTTTGATGGCAAAGTATTTGCCATTATTGTATCCTGAGAGTGTGCAAACTTTTGCACTCCACTGTAAGGATCTGAATCCAATACTACAGACTCGACGTCGTTGTCTTTGCGTTTCACGTCCTAATAAAGACGCATTCGTTCCAAAAGCAGCGACGATATGGAATGTAAAGAACGGACACTTTTTGCTAGAAAGGTAAAAAACCAAACACTGCGCTCTGGACTTGATCCGAGGTCACAGGCTTCCTCTGCGGCTCGTAAAGAAGAAAAGACGCGTGGCGTTTAAGAGCGATGCACAACAGACTACCCCTTTTAACAACAGTATATTTTAAAAGTGTTTGTGTGTATTCTGGATAGAATAGATCAATCGTTCTTATTGGTTCACTCAAACACAACATTGCAAAGTTGTATTCTTTCAGTAACAGCCCATAAGAAGCTGTGCAAAAGTGATCAAGAATGGTGTGTGTGTGTGTGTGTGTGTGTGTGTGTGTGTGTGTGTGTGTCTGAGAGAGACTCACTTTAACCAGCAGTTGCTCTCTCTCCTGGTCCACCTCCTCAGACCAGGCGGTCATGTCGTTCTCTGTTCTCTGCGTTACAGTGAGCACCATCATACTGCTGGAGGGGGCTTCGGGAAACATCAGTTCAAAGTCTGCACGGTTGGGAAATATTCAAATATCAAGACGTGTAACACCAGACATCTGTAACTTGCAGCACATGTTCAGTGTTTCTCCAAACTTCATCGACATTTTAGTTCTGCAGGAACTATTAAGAAAAGTCTGCAGGTATCAGCACTTCAAATTTAATACTTTTTAATACCATATTCAAGACATTTCCAAAAAATTTTAAGACCTGCACGTCACTTCAATCGTGCTACATGATACATCAGCTATAATCGACTGTTTTCCTGCATATACATCCATTTCTGGGTTTAAGTGAACTATAGCAGGGTAAGCTTCTATAAGAGGTGAATGGGAGACCGTAGCGAATATACTTGTTTGTATTACCATTTGCTACAACAGTGAAAGAAATAAAAAGTATTTCCAGTATCCAGCATTTCCTTCCCATGACTTTCCAAGAGAGGAAAAAAAAAAAAAATCTATAGAGATGGACACATTTACCAACACTACCTCAGCAGCTGTATTAGAAATATATATATATATATATATATATATATATATATATATATATATATATATATATATATATATATATATATATATATATATATTTAACTTTGCTATTTTGTAATATTAACATTGCACTGAATAATACTTAATAATAATAATACATTTTTACTTGGGGTACAAACAGTAATATAACAATAGTTATATATTTCTGACTTTATTCACTTCTATGTGTTAGACCCTGTGGCTTTTATTTTGGCGGAAAACCGCAGGAAGTCCTCCGTTTAGTTGGCAACAAACGAGAGCACGGCTGCGTCCGAAACCATGTACTTACCCGCTATATAGTAGGCGAAATACATGTATTTGTATATATTATATAGTAGGTAAGTACGTGGCTTTGGACGCAGCCCACGGCTTCAAACAGTCGTCTATTTGCACATATAACATGTAAAACACGAACATGAAAGGAGTATTCTAAAAGCAACTCATGTGAACACCTTAATCACAATATTGTCTTATTTAGAATAAGGTCACTAATCAGATTATTGCTGTCCATGTAAACGTAGTCAGTGACACGGGTTTACCGTTTCAAACAGCAACGAGCCCAAATAAAATCTAAATCTGCTTTACGATGTCGATTCGGTTGCATTTTGAACACCTTTGAAACGTGAATTTAAGATATTTTAATGCTAATTAAAGCCTTATATTTACATTAAGGAGTTTAAGACATTACGACATTTTAAGGATCCACAGACACCCTGAAAAGAATATAAAGATAACGAATATAGTCTGTGAGGGAAATAACAACAGAGCAAAGATAGTGGTTAAATTCAGAAAAGGACAGAATTGTACATTTCCCCTCATTTCTTTGTTTTTTAAATCCCAAAACAAGACGATCCAAAACAGAAAACCAGATCAACATCGAAACGCTTGGAAAAGAACGTGAGATGCAGCCTTTAACTACAAAACATGTTGAGCTTTTACTATTAATACCTTCAATTCAATTCTTTTAACAATAGTAGGAGGTCGATTTAGGTCCCTGTTAATTATCATGGCCTTTATCTTTTTACCGATTTAACTTGTGCACGCCACTGTCAGGATTAGTTTACAGACACTAGTGTATGCTGCCATCTAGTGGCCAAAACTGTTGCACTGTCCTCTGCAGTGTAAAACTGCAAACCTTTTTTCAGCAGTTCTGGGCAGGACTGGATCGCACACTCCACTCTGGAATGGTTGAAATACTGCTCTGCGCTGTCGACCTTGTGTGCTGATGAAGCCTCGCCGTTCTCCTAAAAGAGGACCGCAGCTTTTAACTGACTGGGTAGTAACATTGCATCGGGACAATATAAAAGTTCATGTTCGAATGGATTTCCAGTATATGGGATTGAATGAAAAAGATTCTTTACGTGGGACTCGTAGAGGAACTGTGCCAGGATGAACTCGTGCCTCTCGCTGTTAGACGGAGCTGTCAGCACGTCCGGTAGTACTGAATGCACAGAGCCGGGCTTCTGCTCCGCTGTGGCTTCTAGCTGCCTGGCAAATCCCACGTTACCAGGCAGCTGGAAACGTTTATCCTGAGGAGCAAATGGACCCATGGTCTCGTCTGGCCACACCGTCCTTGGTCCTGGATTACAGAAGAGTAAAATCATTCGCTTATTTCATCTCAAATTTCAACTAAAAACTATAGTTTTTAAGTTTAATATAGTGTTAATTCGTTCATTTTCTACAACAGCAGCTCTGATAGCTCATATTAACCCTTTACTCCAGTTTTTTTGATCTGAAAACAAAACTACTATTTTCCTTTAACTATTTTCCATGTCACATGACCAGGAAGTGCTATTTGCACTTCCTTTTCCGCAATCACATGGTCATCATCGGAGGGTTTTCAAAATTTTATCATATTTTCAATATTTAGGCAAAACTACTTAAATGAAAAAACTGAAACACATTAACAGTTATTTTTATCATTCAAACAAGTTTATATAGTTTGAGTATTCTGTTAAAATGGTAAAACATTACAGATTATTCGGGTCTGTGACATCACTGTGGATAACCGCTCCCCCAGTGACGCCACTTCACGAGGGTGAAAAACGCATTTCTACATACAATATAATACACATCTGAGGTTACAGAGTGAGCTGCTGTGGGAAAAGTGCCACGTCGTCCAAAACAGGAGAGAGTGTTTTACATTAAGCGCTTCAACCAGACTCGTAAGTGTATTAACGTGGCTTGTCGTGTCAGATGCTGCGACAGAGGCGTGTGCTGTTTAATGTGTTCCAGACGTGTTTTCTTCAGTGCAGAAATGATATTTTTACCTTTATATCATTATCTGTAAATGTTAGAAATTCACGCCAGTGTTTCCATTTTACATAAAGACTCGTTCTGACAGCGAGCGAGTCTACATTAAACTTCACTGAACGAGCGCGAGTCCACGCGTCAATCAAACAGCACGCGATGGAAAGGAAGCGCAATAACTAAAATATTCATTTTGATCAAATATGTTGTTTGATGCTATAATTAAAAACAAAATTAATTGTTTTTATGAGAGCAGTAACTGTAATGGGGTTATAAAATGTAATTGTATATAAATGTAAGAAGTGTCATACATTTACAGAATAAAGTAACATTACTGTGTTCAAATGAGTGAATGTGTGTGTTACTGCAGAACATTCAACCTCTTACCAGTTATGCTTTTGTTTTTCTTTTTTTTTTAAGCATTTTTAATATAGTGATTTAACATCTGGTTTAAAGCTTGTGGACAATCAGTTTTTGTTTTTTTAAATATAATGTTAATATTTTTAAAATCCTTTGCACAATGTATAGCATAGCCCACATACATACATTTAATACCTTCTTCGTAGCCTTCAATTTGCACAATGTTTGAAGGACAACACAATGAGAAAGAACATGTTTTTTTTGCGTGTTTTTTTTTTTTAAATACAGAAAATAAAAATTGGCGTTTTAATCCAAACTAATCGATTAATCGAAGAAATAATTGACAGATTAATCGATTATCAAAATAATTGATAGGTGCAGCCCTAAATTCAAGAGAACAAATTAAAAACATAGTTCACCAAAAACACGTTTGGATCTAATTTTTGTATGTACTTTGAGTGATTAAATCCATCCACATACTTTTAAAAAACTTTTTTTTTTTTTACAAAAACTGTAATTCCTTTCCAGAAGATATAACTAGAAGATATACTAGGTGAAAAAAAAAACTCTGCAACATCTGGAAAATGAAGTAATTGGAATTATAATCTTATACACTGTGTTATTTTTGACTATATGATACTTTCCACAATTGCACATTGATTTGGCCCCTAAAAAATTCTTTGCAATCTAAATATCTACATCTATATCTATCTATATAACTTGAACTAATTCCAGTATTAAAAATCCATAAAAACATTTTGTGATGTAAATAATTCATGCAGTACATTATTATTTCTACCGTATAGTAGACTTGTATGGCGGATGCTCCACATGAATTGATGTTACCATATCATACCGATTATACATTTTCAGTGAAGAGAAATGTATGTAGCATTTACAGAAGGAGTCTCCAGTGTCAGTACTTTGTAACAGTCAAAAATAACACTGTAACTAAGTTTTTTTCCCCCAAGTGGGTCTTCTTCAAGGTAGAGGAGGGGGTATACACATTTTATATTATATATATATATATATATATATATATATATATATATATATATATATATATATATATATATATATATAGTGCCATTCAATTCCATGCAAGTCTCTAATGGTTTGAGATTTCTTTTGAAGTATTTACAAAAGATGACACAGGACTGAAATTCACATATTTTCCCCAATCGCTGAGAGAATTCAAAAACCAGCCACTCAGAAATGCAGCATTTATCACCATCATCATCGTGCATGTTTCAGAATGAAGGACTGTTCTGGTCTCTTACCCATATCTGGTGGTGTGACATTAACGTGACGCTCATCTGAGATACATCTGGATCCTGCTATGCGTTGCACAAGAAGGTGAAGCCCTGGCAGGTATGTAACCACCCTGGCTCTACTACAGAGCACCTGGGGAACAGAAAAATGCAAATACACTGAACTTACAGAACAGATTTAAACGAACAATCAAGTCGTGATCAGTTGAAGATGTAATGCACTGTAAATGTATTATGCGGCTCAAGTGGACAACTAAACATTATCCAAAGCTACTGTAAGTCTGATTGTACTGCATTCAGAGAGGCACGGTTGCCATCTTACAGCTCCAGAGTCCCTGTCTGTGTGGAGTTTTTCATGTTCTCCCAGTGATTGTTGAAGTTATTCTGTTTTGTTCCACCTCCCAAAAACATTCCCGTAGGCAGATTACTCCCCCAAAAAGTGAATGTATATGTGAATGGTGCCATGACACAGACTGATGTCCCATCCAGTGTGCATTCTCTACTGGTGTCCGGTGTTCCTGAGACTGGCTCTGTATCCTCTTTATCTTGCTTTAGGAGCAGGATAAAGCGCTTACTGAAGACGGAACGAATGAATGAAAGTACTGCAGACGGTTAACACGAAGTCAAGACATGATGTTGGATTGAACTGAACTTACGCTGGCCATCCTGTTGGGCTTCTCCTTTTTATATACCACCTGTGGATGAAAAGACTCCATTATTTCATCAAAGACTCCATTACCACATGGCACAGAGGTATACCTACAAGCTAGCTGTTGAAGATGTTAGACTGAACATCACCTCGAACTGATCTGTGTCCATATGACAGGTTTCTATTCCATTGTTTACTATCAGACTGTACACATGAGGTTTCTGGGTAATACAAGCATGAAAGAAATGCGCAGCTGGTACTGGTTAATATTATTTTCTTTATCTCAGTGTCTCAGCTCCAGCTTTTACAATTCAAATCACTTAGGAGTCAATCATTTAAGCTGAACTCGCTTCTAACTCTCACCCAGCTAACACCTGCTGCTAACTAAACAGCTAGCACACCACGCTAGCACAGGAATAACTTTCATTATAACATGATTATTACAGTATTCATCACGGATATAATTTATATAATGTGTGCCCTTTAAAATTCGCCACGCATCTAAAGTAAATATCCTGGGCAGTGTTCTCACCTGTATCGTTCCTGTGTAATATAAACCGTTTTTAAAGATAACTAGGAGCGCCTCAAGGTTCTTGGGTCACCTATTGATGACGTCACTACGGAGGCCTGCGAGGGAACGACAGAAAAGCTTCGCTTTTACAGGAGACGCCCTATCCGGTTACAAATCATTTAGGTATTCATTTATATAAACCCTTTCCCGAATACTGACCATACTTATTGACACTTTTATTTATATAGTTTAGGAAAATATAAGATGTAACAACATTTCACTATGAAAAAAGTGCTTCAATCTTAAAACTACAAAACATCTCTCCCTGCTTAAAAAAAAAAAAAAGTAGAAACCATCACAGAAATTATAATGGTTTCCGCTAGAAATACTATTAAAAACCATCAGATAACCATTAAAAACTTTACCATTACTGGTCCTTAATGGTATCCACTAAATCATTACAGCTTCCATTAAAACCATTACAAATTCTATGACCGTTTCTATTTATTTATTTATTTATTTATTTATTTATTTATTTATTTATCAACAGGGTGGCCAAGGTTGTGGACACCTACTGTATATGTGGGTCTTCCCTACAATGGTGCCACAAAGTTGGAAGCACACAATTGTATAGAATGTCTTTGTATGCTGTAGCTTTATATTTTCCCTTCACTGGAACTAAGGGGTCAAGTCCAAACCTGTTCCAGCATGACAGTACCCCTGTGCACAAGGCGAGCCCCATGAATACATGGCTTGCCAAGGTTGGTGCACAAGAACTCGAATGTCCTGCACAGAGCCCTGACCTCAACCCCACTGAACACCTTTGGGATGAACTGGAACACCGACTGCACCCCAGGCCTCCTCACCAAACATCAGCGCCTCACCTCACTAACACTCTTGTAGCTGAACGAACACAAATCCCCACGGCCACGCTCCAAAATCTAGTGGAAAGCCTTCCCTGAAAAGTGGAGGATATTATAACAGCAAAGGGGGAATAAATGGGATGTTCAACAAGCACATATGGGTGCGATGGTCAGTCAGGTGTGCACAAACGTTTTGCCATATAGTGTAGTTGAGCTCAAAGGTTCAGTTATGTGATGATGTTGTTGTTATGATTATTACTTTGTTTTAATATAGTAATTGCTATATAGTAAAATAAAGGTGTGTGACTCATTTTGTAGGGCACATACATACAGACAAGTCGCAATTAAAGAAAAAATACCACAGTGTCTTATTAAGGTGTTGGGCCACCAGAAGCCACCCGAGCAGTTTCAATGCACATTAACATAGATTATTCAAGTCTATGGAACTGTATTGGAGAGATGAACACCCCTCTTCCTAAAGATTTTCCCTCAGGTGTTTTGATGATGGTGGTGGATAGCACCGTCTAACAGGTTGCTCCAAAATCTCCAACAGGTGTTAATTTGGATTGAGATCTGGTGATTGTGAAGGCCATAGCATACAATTTACATCATTTTCCTTCTCATCAAACGATTCAGTGATCCTCATGCACTGTGGATGGAGGCGGAGTCATCCTGGCCGAGACCACTCCCACTGGGATAGAAATGTTTCATCCTAGGATAAACCTGATTAGTCAGAAGAACTATGCATTGATTTGCATTGACTATTTCCTCTAAGGGATGCGACAAATCCAAACAACACCACCAATTTTACCTTTAATTTGTAACTTGTTTGTATGTGTGTGTGTGTGTGTGTGTGTGTGTGTGTGTGTGTGTGTGTATATATATATATATATATATATATATATATATATATATATATATATATATATATATATATATGAATATAGAGGATGTACAGTATGTGTGTGAGAGAATGGATGCTTTAATATATTTTCCAGACCAGACTTCATCCTGTTCATACTAAATGCTTAAAATAGTATCTGTTGACCTTAATTCATCACATATCATATATGATTAAAATAATATTACATAATATTGCATTATGTAATATTAGTGAAATGTGGAACTGTTGAAGCATTCACGGGTCCATTTGGAACGTTAAATCCTTTATCTACAGTATCTCTCTGCTAAAAAGAGACCGAGTAAGTTTGCAAGATTACAAATTTCCACTAGATGTCAGTAGAACATACTGTATGTCAACACTGACCTGGGCTGTTATGTAGCCAGGAGTCAGTGATAGGAATAATCAGTGAATATCTACTAATGGAATAAAGTTAACCGGGAATAGGAGAATTCCTTCTGGTTGTATATGATTATAGGGTTTGTGTACTACTACAGACCCAAAACCACTAATTGCATTGTTGTGGTAATGTAAGTTAAAAAGCACATCATACAAGATACTGATTCCTTTTCCTGTACCGTACATCAAATGATCTTGAATAACATTTATGTCATGAATGCCAGAAAAGAATTGTGCGTGAGACACTATGAATATGTTATATGAATAAGATATAAAGGTTTAAATGACTGTTCACTTTTACAGCTGGTATTGGCTTCTTGTTACTGTTGTAAATGATATCTAATAAGTTTTTTTCCCCTCTCTATATTGCATATATTATACTAGGAAGATCAGAAACTCAACCTAACAACCATCCTCTCAACCCATCATCCTACCAAACGCAAGAGCATGAGTAGAATGCTGCTCCATTCTCAATATGGAAATGCCCCCCCCCCCCCCCCCCCCCCTTTTTTAAAAATGTATGCTTGCATAAAAAATGAAGCACATCCTTCTGAAATAGCACTGGATAAAACAGAACAGGGTGTGTGTGTGCATTCATGTATACAGCAGATGAACTAGAATAATAAACTTGAGTAGTGGCACATGTACAATGGATATGATGAACAAAACCTTACAGTGTGTGCATTACAAATGTACTTCCTGCACTCTGTACATGAACAATGGATATAAAAAGTCTTTACACCCCTGTTAAAATGCCAGGTTTTTGTGATGTAAAAAAGTTAAGTGAAGAACAATTAGAAACATGTATACGGGAAAAAAACAAACAAAAAAATATATACTTAGGCTATACTAGGTTATTATAAGTATAAGTGTGCATACCCCTAAACTAATACTTTGTTGAAGCACCATTTGATTTTATTACACCACTCTTTATTTCACCAAACAAATCTTTTGGAATGATGGAACTATTATACCTTTTGGAATTGGTCTCATCAGACCATTGCACATTTTACCACATGGTTTAGGATCATTTAGTTGGGCTTGGAAGCTTTTTGAGAGAATGGGCTTCCTTAACAATGTATAAAAACGTGTTTTCGTGCATAGAGTTCACACTATGGACAATCAATTTCATTCACAAAAATATTCTGTTCTCATGGATCAAACAATTGTAAACACAAAACAAGTTTATCAAAAAAAAAAAACCCTCTTTGTTAAATATGGGTGTGCAACAGTTATTGGCACCCTTATGAATTCATACGAGAAGTACATTTGCATCTAAAAAAAATTATGAATATTGTGGAAAAGTAATTTTTTCCCCGTAATTGAATTAAAAAAATGGAACTTTCATACATTCTAGATTCATTACACACAAAGTGAAATATTTCAAGGCTTTTTTTTGTTTTAATCTTGATGATTATGGCTTAGATCTCATGGAAATAAAAAATCCAGTATCTCAAAATATTAGAATAAAGAATTTTTAATACAGAAATGTCGACCTTCTGAAAAGTATGTTAATTTATGCACTCGATACTTGGTTGGGGATCCTTTTGCACGAATTACTGAATCAGTGCGGCGTGGCATGGGGACAATCAGCCTGTGGCACTGCTGAGGTGTTATGGAAGCCAGGTTGCTTTGATAGCGGCCTTAAGCTTGTATGTATTGTTGGGTCATTTTCCTCTTGACAATACCGGGTTAGGCGAGGTGACTGGCCAATCAAGCACAGTGATACCATGGTCAGCAAACCACTTATTAGTAGTTTTGGCACTGTGGGCAGGTGCGAAGTCCTGCTGGAAAAGGAAATCAGCATCTCCATAAAGCTTGTCAGCAGATGGAAGCATGAAGTGCTCTAAAATCTCCTGGTAGATGCTGCATTGACTCTCGACTTGAGAAAACACAGCGGACCAACACCAGCAGATGACATGGCACCCAAATCATCACTGACTGTGGAAACTCCACACTGGACTTCAAGCAACTTGGATTCTGTGCCCCTCCGCTCTTTCCCCAGACTCTGGGACCTTGATTTTCAAATGAAATGCAAAATTTACTTCCATCTTCCCCATGATTGTGGTTGTGTACTGAACCAGACTGAGAGATTAAAGGCTCAGGAAAGCAGCAGGTGTTTTGAGTTAATTATCTGGTTAGAGCTCTTCTCAAGTCGACATTTCTGTATTATAAATTCTTTATTCTAATATTTTGAGATTCTGGATTTTTGATTTCCATGAGCTGTAAGCCCTAATCATCAAGATGAAAATAAAAAAAGGCTTGGAATATTTCACTTTATGTGTAATGAATCTAGAATATATGAAAGTTATATATTCTTTTTGAATTAAATAACGGGGAAAAAAAGAGCTTTTCTACAATATTAAAATTTTTTGAGCTGCACCTGTATTTTCCCATTGATATTTGAAAATTTTATTAGTACACCTGTGTGACTAGGAACAAGAAATTGGTCAACCAGGAATGCCTGCTGCACAGGGGAATAAATATGAGGTAACACATAGGCCAAATTCCCTTAGTCATTCATAACAATGACGTGTTGCTGTGATGGCGCATCCTGAAACGTTTTATTCGCCTTAAAGCTTTACAAAAATAAATGTTCTTGGAATATTTCTCACACAATGTTTACAGGAAAGGTTAATGAGAATCTCCTTATAACTATCAATGTTGCAGCAATGTTGTAGAAATGTTTAGAAACGAGATTTTCCCAGGAAATGTGACAGATGGAATGGTCCATCCAGGCTTCTGTCTTCTCCAACCACATGGATGTCTGTGGGCTCCCTGATGACTCCACCCATGGGGAGGAGCTACAGAACCCCCCCCCCCCCCCCCCCCCCCGAAAACTTAATTGAAAACTAAACATAAAACCCCTAAAAGCCTAATCTGAATTCCAAGTAGGTAAACAAAAAGTAAATACATACAGATGTCATGTATTTCAATTTTATAAATTCAATTGTATTTTCGTTATTAAGAACTTAAAGGCTTTTATAATTAAAGAGTCAACAGTTAACATGGTGCGACTATTCAAATGAATTAGGACAGAATGGGGGAATATTGTCATACTGAATGAAAGAATAATGTCTCAAGCACGTCTTTTTTGCATTTATTACATTTTCAAATCTTGCAATATGGTGTTCTACACAATTAATAGATGGCGTGTACTTTGTCATTTGCCATAGGTTATTGTGAATATTGATTTATTTATTTTTTTAATTCAAAGCCAAATACAACTTAATCAAGGAACTAGTGGGGCCAGATCTGGAAGGGGTGGGTGGCTGATCTTCTTAACATTACTCCAGGTAGTGTGATGGGATTTACTGTATTTCTTTCATAATTTCTAACCATCTTCCTTCCTTTCTCACTCGCGAAATTCCAGTTGCAATTACAGGCTTATCCACCAATTATTCTTATTATTACAATGCATGAAATACTCTAAATTCATGGCCCTACATATGTGTGTGTGTGTGTGTGTATGTATGTATGTGTAGAAGCACATGCACACATCCATCCATCCATCCATTCTCCATACCACTTATCCTACAAATCGCAGAGCACACTCACACACACACGGACAATTTAGAAATACCAATCAGCATCCAATGCATGCCTTTGGACTGGGGGAGGAAACCGGAGTACCCAGAGGAAACCCCGAAGCACGGGAAGAACATGCAAACTACATGTACACAGGGCAGAGGCGGAATCAAACCCCAACCATGGAGGTGCAAGGCAAACGTGCTAACCCCTAAGCCACACATGCTTAGTAAATATATACTGTAATATAAATAACTGGATGTGTTATATAAGGATATAACAGCATGGTCTGAAGTGTGTTATTCCACTTCTACCACATCGACTTGCTAGTGATTTTTAATTTATTAATGAACAACACATCGCGTTTAAAAAAAAGAAAAAAAAAGTTTATAGTTTCATTTAGTTATGGAACATCTCCGAGAACTAAGCTCCAGATATCTCTTGCAGCTACTGGACATATAAACAGCTGTTCCATCTCCAGCTTCACTTTTCTCTCTATCTTCTCTCTCTATTATCTAAGTCAAAACGCAGCTTGTCATGCGACTAAGAAACTGAAAAAAAGTCTAATAACTTTAGGTTAGAGTGACATGGAACAGAACAGGAAACTGACCTCAGAACATGAAGTCACACAAAAGAGCGCTGGTGTTGGGGGTGTAAGCAGCGTGGCAACTTACCCCACTCTCCCCTAGATGGCAGCAAAACAAAGAATGTATGAGAGCAGGCTATTAAAATTGTAATTCCTCAAAATGGCTAAAGATTGGACTCTTTATTTTTAAATGTATTTCATCCTTATCGATTAATAAGTATTATTAGAATTTTTTTTTTTAATCTGCTTTTGCTAAAAAAAAAATAAAAAAACAACACTTCTTGATAGAGGACGCTGACTTGTGGATATTTACTCATATTATGAAACTATTAAGCAATATATGTACTGATTTATGTTTTATTTGAACAAACCATGGCCCAAAATGTCATTTACTGATCCACTGAATCTTTAATACACTACCTTCACCCCTCCTTCATAGCATGGTGATGGCCTTCAGCTAACCTTCAAAACAAGACCCTTTAATTGTAAGCAGCTTGTCACTTGACGTTGACAGTTGCTGGTCACAGTCTTATGAACTGATTCGTGCTGTCAGGAGAGTCTTCCACAGCAGGAGTCATGGTCATTAGGAGCTGGGGTCATACTAGGGGTCACTGATATCCATCACAAAGTCCTGAAAGGATACACAGCCTCTGCTCTGGATGAGCTATGTAGTGTTCAGCTCGACTAGCATCTTCTCCATACTTAGCTTTATTTGTAAAATCTGCCTTAATACTAAAACCATGCAGTCCCTTGTGTTTTAAATTTATAGTCATCCTGTAGACTGGCACAAAATATGAATTCCTCCAGGATATATAATTATGATTCCTCCAGGACTATGGCTCTACATGAACACAGTGTCAGATGAGAACAGTGGAGGTACAAAAATGTTCAGTGGAATGACCAGAGTAGCGAACTAAATTAGTCTTCAGCATGGTTACAGTATGGAAACAACATCTGAATAAACGTGAAGGTCAGTATGAGTATGACCATGTTCAAACACACAGTTTTTCATAATAAGCTTCAGCTACAATATTTAGGTATGAGCCTAGAAGTGCATGAGTGCAAATACTATATACCAATGTATTTTCCTCTTGTATTCCTTAATCCTCTCTTACAGCACATTGTGATTTCTGTCTGTAACTGATTTGCCAATTTATGTCAATCAATTGTTAGTTTCCGGAAAGGTAAATGGTAAATGGTCTGCACTTATATAGAGCTTTAATCCAAACGCTTTACACTGTGTCTCATTCACTCATTCACACACACACACTCAGACACCAGTGGTAGCAGAGCTGCCATGCAAGGCGCTAACTTGCCATCGGGAGCAATTTGAGGTTCAGTGTCTTGTCAAGGACACTCTGGTATGTGGAGACATGTGGGCTGGGAATCGAACCGCCAACCCTACGATTAGTGGCTCTACCACCTGAGCCACAGCCGCCTGGTGATCTATATAGCGTCACTATTGAAATATTGTTATATTTCAGAAAAATGGCTTAATTCTCAAAATAAGGTTCAGGTCCAGCTCACAGACAATCTACAGGGTGTCCGAAAGGTCTCCATACATATAGGAAATTAACTCTTTTTAACAAAAAGTCTTCCAAAATTTTTCATACTTAGTTTATTTTATATATATTTATTCTCAGATAGCCTTTAAGAACGCCTTTGACAAAAGAGGAACGTATTGAAATCACTCTCATGGCTGGATCGAGGAGCTTGCGAAGGACTTTAATAGGAAACATGGTGAGCACATCATACACGACACTGCTGGCAAACCTACTAACAAATTCAAAAAGACTGGAAGTGTTGCGGACCAACCGAGAGCTGGACGTCCACGAACATCCCCTGACGAAGGCACAACCGACGCGATGTTGGTGTACATAGTCCCCCATATATGCAGACTTTTGGGACACCCTGTATTATAACATACTGTCCAATAGCTGCATGGTGCATGAAATTGTTTTAATTTGACCTCAAATATTTACCAAAAGATATAACAACTAATGGTTCTTGATGGAGAGGATCTGCAGACTCTTTCTTTCCTGGTATCCCACAAGGCTCAGTTCTTGGTCCTCCTTTCTTTCCCCTTTATAACTGTTCTCTTGGTGATATCATCACATGGCTTCTTCTACTGATTCTCTTCTTCACAACATACAGTACCTCTAGACCTCTCATCAACAGGAAGCAGCCCACCACCAAAAGTTAAACTTCAACATGATTCCAGGAAATGCATGCACACACCTTAATTAAATCTCTGTATCACACCTTTAAAACATGCACAAAACCTCACTGTACAGGTGCATCATTGGTTCTCGTTCTCAGCACACATTTTGAGCCTCATTCAGTCTTGCACCCCCCATGTAAATCCCTAATGCTTGCTGACAAAGGCAAAATTATATAAGTCTGCATCATTACAAGTTGATTTTGTTAGCCTATTTTACCTTTCACAGGAGTGTGTTTAATAATGAACCTTGTGTGCCTGGATGCTGTACTCATGGGGGATTTTTTTTGTCTCTGACGTTTTCTGGCTTGAAGCCAGTTTTGGTAGTAAAAAAAACAACAAAACAAAAACAAAACAAAACAAAACAAAAAACAAGAAGCACCAGCCTTGTGTCTCTGTGGATTAATTAATTGAATATTATAATGAATAATGTGAGAAGAATTTTAATTCAAGCTTTTCTAGCTCAACATGGACATTTATATTGTTTAACATAAACAGGAGAAACATGCAATGCTACAGTAATTCAGATTTAATGTAATTATTATTGGAAAGCCCCCCCCCCAAAAAAAACAAAAACAAAACAACAACAACAACAACAACAACAACAACAACAACAACGAACAAACCAAAAAAACTTTTTTTGATTAAAAATTATGAAAGATTTTATGAAAACACAATACAGTATGATATGTGTAAAAAAGGAGAAACGATGAGAGTTTTAAAATGTGTGCTTCCAGATATGTTCTTTTGTTTCAGTCTTGCATGAAATACCTGATATATCACGAGTGTCTTTGTTCATGACATTTGTGGATGTTAAATCTGATAAGGTGTACGGTGGAGACCTATGGTTTGATGTTCAGGTGAAAAAATTGGTATCTAAATGACATCCTATTAAATTAGTATCTGTCTACCTACATATTGAAGCTCCTGACATTCTATCTTGGGATTATCGTGGGCTTCAATCTCAACAAGAAAATTACATGCATGGCATGGTTTTGGCATATGGAAGATAAAATCTCACAGGAACACATACATTAGCAGGTTAATTGCCATAATGCTGATCTTCTGCTAAAGACAGTCATGAATATGTACCAGGTGGCATGTCAAGAATAGGAAGTACCACATTAATACACGCCAAATGGACTCTGATGTGATAATTACCTGATTCTTTCAGTGAAACAAAAGGCCGTTGTATCCTTTTTCACGCTTAAAAACTGCTACAATGTTGGATCAACTGCAGGTGATAATGAAATGATAACCGTTTTTATCTCTTATGGTCTGCCATTTAAAGTATTAGAAGCAATTAGATGAAGATGGCCAAACGGCTTCAGACGCGTCTGATATGGATCTATATATTAACATTCATCAGATCCATTTTGAAAACGCTGTGTCTCTGGTGAGATTACAAAATCAATATTCCTAGCCAGGGTTTAACTCTTGCCTCGATGAGCACATTATGGTGGGTACCAGAATCATATTATAAGGCTGACCTCCAAAACATGTCTGAAAGTAATTAACCTGGCAAATTAGCTTGGTTCACCTTGGGGGATAGACAGGATTAAATAAATAAATAAATAAATAAATAAATAAATAAATAAAACAAAACATACAATCCCAACCTGAACAATAAAATTCATTTGCATATTTAGATAAGTAGCAATTAAAGTATACCTTTGGGATAAACAAACCTCCCCACCGTTTTTTTTTTTTTTTTTTCATAAGGAAATTGCATTGTAACAACACAAGGTGGTAAATGGCTAAGAAACCTGCTGTCTGAAAATAATTAACTGTGTGTGTGTGTGTGTGTGTGTGTGTGTGTGTGTGTGTGTGTGTGTGTGTGTGTGTGTGTGTGTGTGTGTGTGTGTGTGTGTGTGTGTGTGTGAATACACATAATTAGCAGGTTCCAGCCCAAAACACATTCAGGTGCTTGTCATACAATGCCAAGTTCCCAGCATCTTGCTTTAGGGATCTTGCATTACACTGCTGATAGTAGTATAAATAGGATAGGGAATAAGGAATGTTCCAACCAGATTTCACTGTCTGTTTAATCTACACCTCATTTGTCTTGCTTATTTTTTCGGAGACGTCATGTGCAGACGACCACCGACATCTTTCAAAGCCACTGAGTTTAGTTCATTTACTGCAACAGGCCTTTCATTATAACATACAAAACACTCTATAACTAGACGTGGAAAGAACCTTGGGAAAATCATGTTTGCTGTAGAAATGAAAATGTCAAACATTGTTGCAGAGTGTAATTATAAATCACTTGGTCATGAAATTAAAACAATATTGTGATGTGTTGGGTATCTTCCCAGCTTTGTGCTATCTATAGGCAATTGTTCATTTATAGACATGGTGCACAATATAACAGAGTTTAACAGTGTAACTCACTGACCTTTTCATTTACTATCATAGAGCATGCTAGATTGTCAAAAGGCCTCCATTATGGGTCAGTGGTGATTTAGACTAATGCTATCCTAAAATCCATCCACAAGGAAGTGGAATATATTTCCTGGGACTTGCAGAGTCTTTCACCAGGCCCCATCAAGGTCCTTAGAGAGATTCGGACCATTCCACGTCTCCCTGAGGCACTGAATTCCATTACGAAGGCATCGTTCGTCAATCCAATCGATGGCCTGTGGGCAACTTGGCCCACACGGACCTAGCCATAGCCAAAGGGACACTCACCAACAAAGGATCGCGATTCAACACAGTAGCATTGCACTTACTCTAATGAGCTGTAATGGGAATTGCTTACGCTACCTTAAGGTCGTTCACTCACTCACATTCTTTTAGAGACACTCTGTCAGCCATTTGTCTGCCATCTTCCTTAGGGGGGAAGCAGAAATATCTTATATTGTGAGTTTTCAGTGTTAGCAGATATTTTTTTTCAGTACTGGTTGCATCAGTGTTCATATGTGGAAGAAGTGATGATGAAGTGAGATGATGTACAGTTATAGTTACAGTTTCAATTCACATTTAAAAAAAAAAAAAAAAAAACACAGTGGAATCAGAAGTCATATTTGCCTGGGATAGCCTTTCCCAGAACTATAAAAGAATATTCACTGGAGAATCCAAATGACCAGGTTAGGTAGTCCAGGCAAGTCTTAAACTGGGTTATATTTTCTTGATCCAATTGTCCTTACGATGTGATAGTACTATAAAAGTAAATAAAACCAACTGTCTATGTTGTGTTATGCCATTTAAGTAAGTATAAAACCCTAAAAAAAAAAAAAAAATGCCTGCTCTTCTCACTGTTCAATTTTACCACACATTTTTACCTTAACATGAAACCTTTTTTTTTCTTTTAACCAGCAATGATGAAGCACACTGCACTGCCAACCTCAAACAGCATGAAGTTCAGCATGAGGTGAAGATTTTAGCTTCCCCTGATCTCCAAGCTGTTAATGCACCATTCGCATGTTTGATCTTGCTTCACTCGGCGGCTCCTTGAAAACTGGATTAAATACAATGTGTTTTTGTAAGATATGACTTCCTATTAAAATGTAAAGACCGTGTTTGCAACGTGGCAGGATTTCAAACTCTGAAGTCTGAATAAATAGTTCATCCAATTCTATTGAGGATTAAAATTAAGAGAATGTGGAAGACTATTTGATCTGAAAAGAAGAAAAAATATTATTAAAGTAAAGAAATAAATTGGTTTCTTGAATTCCAGTGTGACTTACTATGTATGTTTATGCCATTAGTAAAATAGTCTCTCTTTTTTTTTTAATCAGAGAATTTACATAACATTTAATGAAGCTTTGGCTTGCTACTCACTTTCCCATTGTGATGGTTTCATACAGAAAGGTCACTGGTATCATAGCAATGGCATCATATCACAGTAGTTTTTTTGTAGTACACTGGAACAGTATGCTGTAAGAATTCCTGTGGTATTAATCTGATGACTGATGTAATTACTGACCTCATATATAACACTCCTTAATACACAATGGCCAGCAGTGTTCATTAGAATTCACAGCAGCTCAGATCATCAGTGGTCTGCTCAGTTTCTCTTTCTTTATTGCAGTTCTTCATGTAATTCTTCCATAATTGACCATGGAGTGAAGACTTCCACACATAGACCATAGTTGCTTTTGTTCCCAAGTGGTCTAATAGGAAGCTTTGTCCTACATGGAAATGAAAATATTGCTGGGGTTAATATGTAGGGCCAGCGGAATAGTGAAAAGTAGCTCTAGTCCATGGGTTCTCAAACCTTTTGAAGCCAGGGACTAGTTTAACTGTAAATTCTAGTTTCACAGAATTCCTCAGTATAGATTTTATTTTATAAAGTTATTTAAATATTCAACTCATTATTCAAATGTGTACATATTGTGGCTATTTATCAGAGCCTTGGAGCTTTTTTATTGCTGAACTTTCCAGTGACAGAACACATTAGGTCCAAGCTGACATTATATATAGGAGTTACTGAGGTTTGAATTAAACCTGTTTAATTCAAGGGACCCCCTGGCTATGTGGCTTATTTGTTAGCACTGTTGCCTCTCACTTCCGAGATTGGGGGTTCGAATCCCATATCCGCCCTTTATGCATGGAGTTTGCATGTTCTCCCCATGTTTCAAGGGTTTCCTCCCCCAGTCCAAAGACATGCATTGTAGGCTGATTGTAAAATTGTACATAGTGTGTGAATATGTGCCCAGTGATGGGTTTGCATCCCGTCCATGGTTTCTCCCACCTTCTTCCTTCCCAGAGTTCCCTGTGATAGGCTCTACGCTCCCCTATGACCCTGTGTAGGATAAGCAGTACAATCTATAAGTGGATGGATGGACTCCTGGCTATATTTCAGGGATGCCTGGGGGACCCCAGACTCTACTTTGAGAACCACTGCTGTAGACAGCTTGCAAATTTGTATGAGAACTTTATACATTTCTATGCATTCATATGTTTTTGTACATAATCATCAATATCACAGATTCTTGTTTACATTTGAGCAAATGTTATAGGTTGACTGGACATTTTCCTTTTTGTGGGATGTGAATTGAGGCAGTGATGGCTTTGTTCACCTTCAATGTTAAAGAAATTAAAAGCAAAGGTTAATGGTTTTCTTAAATTAAACCTATGCAATAATTTAATAGTAAATACCAATATATATATATATTTTTTCACACGTGATAATAAACACCACTTTAAATGGTCTGCACTTATATAGTGCTTTTTTAACCTCAGCGGTTCTACAAAGCACTTTACACTGTTTCTCATTCACCTATTCACACGCATACACACTCACACACTAATGGTAGCAGAGCTGCCATGCAAGGCTCTAGCCTGCCATTGGGAGCAACTTGGGGTTCAGTGTCTTGCCTAAGGACACTTCGGTATGTGGAGACATGTGGGTCGGGAATCAAACCACAGCCACCCCCACTTTACTGTTGGCACTGCTTCAGGCTTTACTCCATCATTATGTATTCCTTCTTTATGTAAAATTATATTATGAAGGCAAAATGTTTTTTTTTTGTGTACTAAATCAGCTTTCTTAGATTTGCAGTTTAAATAACAGTGTATCATACTGCGGAATTAATTTATTCATCAATGCAGGAAATGTATATATTACGCGTGTAGTGTCTTGTTGGCTCACATTACTTGGTTAACTTGATCTTGGTGCAGGATTTGATGCCATAGATCATAATTTTTTGAACAATTCTAAGCACTTTTGTTGGCGTTTAGGAATACGCTTTGCAGGTTCAGCTCTAATCTAACTGGTTGTTATCAGTTAACGGTGACTTCTCTATGCATTCACAGCTAAATTTCGCTCTGACACAAGGCTCTCTTCTAGGCCAGCTACTATTTTCCATAGATATGCTACATACTTCTGGGTACAATTAGTTGCAAACATTGTATTAGCTTCCACTGCTATGCTGATGACACAAAGCTGTATGTTTCAGCAAAGCCAGATGATCAACAATAACTCTTGATGGCCTTTCTTTTATATTATATGCAGTAATAAAGGCTGTTGCTGAATCCAGTCTCTCAAAGACAGCCTTTTCCCATCTCAAAATCTCATATAAGATATAAACTCATAACAAAATAAAATATGTCTGAAAGAAATATTTATAAAGAGAAATATAAGAAATATAAACTCAACACAAAATAAAATATAACAGTTCATGCTATTGTTACCTCAAAAAGAGACTATTGTAATGCTTTACTGTCTGGATGTTCCAGTCGCAATCCTTACTAGAAATACAATTTGATCATCACCACTACCTTGGCTCCTATTGATTATCAAATACTACTAATGCTATATAAACCACTCGCTGAGTGAGCATTTGGTCTGCTATGATATCATGATAGTCATAGGTAGAGCAATTCTAGCTATAGAGTAACAATCGTGTTTATTTTTTGTGACCTAGTCACAGTTTCAATCTTTTAATCTATGCTGAATACACAATTGATGAGTGGAGCATTTTGCTATTTAGCTCCTCATAGGCAATGGTGGGATCTGGTGGTTTATGGACATAGAGTTTTGGTCAAATGGGATGTTCTGGTTATGATATTTAAGGCATTGGACCATTAACAAACGATAACTGACGTAACGTCAATAAATTAATCTGCCAGTTAACCCCAATAAGTAGTTATCTAATTACTAGTTATCATACCACTAGGTGTCTAGTAAGCATGCTAGCTAGTTAATTCATTTGCGTACTGTAGGTGGTAAGTCACCACCATGGCAATGTACTAATGCTTATGCATGTTTTGTTTATCAGGATACCTGGGTTGTTCAAGGCTTATGGTAAACAGACAGTGCTAGTCTGTATATTGTAAAATAATGTAGATGAAATAATACACTTCTTCTGATGTGCCACTGCTGCCATCCTACTTCTCAAGTTAGACACATACTGTAAGCTATAATTATATCTAACAGCATTGAGTACTGAATCATTTAATGAATGCTTCCTCTTTAGACTAAATATGTGGATCCTGTTTGCCTAGCCAAGAGGACAACCAGCTGTGTGTTGTTGTACAAGCTAAATAAATAGTTTCGTTGGCCTCATGCGATGTCATGACGAACAACATCCCCCATCTGTGGTATCTAGAGTAGGATTAGGAGGTTGTCCTCCCTAACTGTGGAAATTCTCCGAAGGGAAGTAAATATAGTCGCTGAACTCTGCACTCTTCCTCTGGAAGGGCGGAGGAGGATGTCACTTTTCCTCCGGCATGGCACATCCTAAGGGCGTTATCATTTAAAGTCTTGGAAATGGAGCTTAAGGTCACTTATGATGGGGTCAATTATAATGTCTGTGGTGACATGCATTGGTAAAAACTGTACTAAATTGGATATGCTGTATTTAAAAACAGCCCAATTTTGCAAGACATTCTATTACACCGTACAAAATAATAAAAACATTAGAAAAGAAAATAATTACTTAAAAGTAAAAAAATAAAATAAAATAAATAAAATAAGAAGAGAGCTATCTACATCTCTGGTGACAATTTTCTAACAAGTATGTTTTTAACTGTTGAGTGAGTCAGAATATCTCCATGATTTATGAAGTCTATATGAAGGCACTCTAAAAGCAAAATCTCAACCATCTGCTGATTTTCTTAATTCTTGGAAAGGAAAGCAAGCCAGAGCTATGAGAGTCTATACAGCATGGGAAGCAGTACTCAAGTAAGTCAGATTTTTAATCAAGACAATGTATTATAGGAAGTTTTATAGGAATCAACACCCAGTCTATCGTGCAGTAGTCAAGTCTCGAAGTTGCAAATTTGTTGAAAGTTTCTCATCATCTAAGAAGTTGATGCATCTGAGCACATTACCAAGTAATATGTTTTTAAAAATCTGATTTTTTTTTTTTTTTTTTTTTTTTTAGAAAAAATGGGATATTAGATAGGATTTGCATAGACTAGTGTACTAGTTGACTAATACATTAACTAGTTGCTACTGTAGGGAACTGTTGACTAGTTGGGTGGTGGGAAAAACAGTGAGTTGTTTACTTTGTACTTTGTTGGTCTGAAATTATTTCAGACAAGATGAAGCCAGTTCTACTGTCAACTGCACAAGACTACACAGGGAAAAGTCATTTCCATTACCACAGTCACCACAGTTCCATTATGGCATGTTGTTTCCATATGGCAACAATTACATTTTATCATTTAACAAAATACTCAAAATATATATACAGTTCCCTCCAGTAATATTGGTATCCTTGGTAATTATGAGCAAAGAAGGCTGTGAGAAATTGTTTTTATTGTTTAACCTTTTGATCTTTGGTTTAAAAAATTACAAAAATTCTCTGCTGTCATGGATATAAAACAGTTGCAAACACAACACAGGTTTCTAAAAAAATATATCTTTGTGAAATATACGTGTAGAACAATTATTGGCACCGTTTTAGTCAATACTTTGTGCTACCTCCCTTTACCAAGATAACAGCTCTGAGTCTTCTCCTGTAATGCCTGATGAAGTTGGAGAATACATGGCAAGAGATCTGAGACCATTCCTCCATACAGAATCTCTCCAGATCCTTCACATTTAGAGGTCCACGCTGTTGGACTCTTCTCTTCAGTTCACACCACAGGTTTTCTATGGGGTTCAAGTCAGGGGACTGGGATGGCCATGGCAGGACCTTGATTTTGTGGACAGTAAACCATTTTTGTGTTTACTTTGATGTATGTTTTGGATCATTGTCCTGATGGAAGATCCAACCATGGCCCAATTTAAGCTTAATGGCAAGGCAGTCAGGTTTTCATTTAATATCTGTTGATATTTGATAGTCCATGATGCCATGTATCCTAACAAAATGTCCAGGTCCTCTGGGAGAAAAACAGCCCCAAAACATTAAAGAGCCACCACCATATTTAACCGTGGGCATGAGGTACTTTTCCATATGGCTACCTCTCTATGTGTGTGCCAAAACCACCTCTGGTGTTTATTGCCATTAAGCTCTATTTTGTTTTCATCTGACCATAGAACCCGATCCCATTTGAAGTTCCAGTAGTGTCTGGCAAACTGAAGATGCTTGAGTTTGTTTTTGTATGAGAGTAGAGGCTTTTTTTTTTAAACCCTTCCAAACAACTTGTGGTGATGTAGGTGACTTCGGATTGTAGTTTTGGAGACTTTCTGACTCCAAGACACATCTAACTTCTGCAATTCTCCAGCTGTGATCCTTGGGGATTTTTTGGCCACTAGAACCATCCTCTTCAGAGTGCGTTGAGACAAAATAGACACACGTCCAATTCCAGGTTGATTCATAACATTTCCAGCTGACCGGAACTTCTTAATTATTGCCCTGATGGTGGAAATGGGATTTTTTTTTGCTTTGTTTTGTTTTGTCAAAGTTACAGTCTCCTTTTTCCAGTTACACAGGAAAATAATAATTTGTATTATTGCCTATCAAAAAATTGAAGTGCGGTTTAATGCGTTCTTTGCTGCACAAATAAAACAGCATCAAAATAGTGATGCCATGAAAGAGCATTTGTCTTAACTATGGAAAAAACAACTACTGGACTACTTTTTTTTTTTTAAATTACTGGTCAACTAGAAAAAAATGAGTAGTCATGAAACAATCTCTAATATTAGAAATATATGTGGTGAGATAGTTGACAAGCTAATTGGTGCCTAAATTACGCTTCTTAATTAGTGGCTTTATTATTGCTACTTATGAACTGTTTGGAACACGATCTGTTTTAATTAAAGAGTTAATTATGTTGAGCGCTTATTGGCGAACAGATATTTGAGTAACAGACAGATGAGTTCTCCTAGACTGAGTGGGTTAAAGGAGGCTGACAGCTCTGTACATTTTCTTTGTCAACCATTGGCTAATTAAGGCCACACATTATATTTTATAATAGCATCAACAATATATGAAGTGTAAAAGAAAAGAAAAAAACAAGTCCACCAGAACTTTGCTTGTATTTTCTCATTTGTAAGTCGCTGTGGATAAAAGCGTCTGCTAAATGAATAAATGTAAATGTAAATGTAAACTTGACCATAAATTTAGCTGTTGTATATTGAGTAACATCAGTGGCAGATTTCTCACAAATTTACACAAATGTGAAGTTGTTATTGTTTAGCATGAGGGGGAAAAGCTGTTTACTTGTTTTTTGGAGCGTGAAATAGCTTGTTAGTCATACTGATATATGGTTTGGTAGAAAACACAGATCCTGAGCTTTTATCTTGTGATAAAACAGTCAGAGGGGGAAAAAGGATGCGTCACATAGACCCAGTTGATCCTGTATCAGAAGCAGATTATTTTCAGCTATGAGCTAGACACCCCCTGGAGCTGATTCACGATGTGACCGACATGTGTCCACTGAACTGTAGGCACAGTATGTGATAATTGGCTGGGAGAAACTCATTTGGGCCATTTTAGAGGTTACAACTGTGTTCCATTAAAAGTAATATTGAGGTTAATAATCTCACTGTCTCCTGATGAAATTGATAAACAGGGGCTGCCAGTGGGTAAGAAGCATCATTCAGAGCACTAAAAGTATGTGTGTGTCATCCGTGATAACGAAATATCACAACCCATCACGACGCTCAATATTTCCTGTAACATTAACCTGTAATGTAACATTAATTCAATATAACAAGAAAGGAAGAAATTGTTCCTTACATTGAGATATTCATGGGCCAATATTAAACTTTCATGGACTGCTACTAGAATGGAAAACAAGTTGTATATCAATAAATAATAACTTTGCATTGTTTGAGTATCTGTACCCTATATGAATAATGTGAGGACTGAATATTCAAAATGAAAATGATATAAATTATATGCCCTGTTTCTTAGACCTACAGTACAAGGCAACAGCACCATTGGGTTAATATTTTCATTTCTGGCAGACTGGCAACAATTCTAATTAACAGGCTTTATATTTTATTATTGTAGGTATTTCATGTCGCATCCAAGGGCTTTCATCAGCTCTACTGCCTGGTGGGAAATTGCCCCCAGCATTTAAACACTGTGTAATTCACAATTGTAATGCCATGTAACTAACGTGTCATCAGGGTCTAGAGGTGTGAACTGGCAAGAAACTGCTGAGGTAAACATGCTATTTTACTGCTGAGACATTCACCATGACCTTGATGACAACTTCTACTGAAAAAACATCAAATATATCGACTACATATTAGAATTTGTACTGTTAAAACATGCTAAATTGAAAAAGCAATAATATTTGATCTGAAATGACAGTTATCAAAGACTTTTAGGTCGTAAAATGACTGTCAATGAATATCATTATAAAGTCAAATTTTAACAACAAGGTGAAACTTGCCAGTGGATGAAAAGAAATCTATACAAAAAAACCCCCAAAGATTCTGATACTTAAAATGATCTACAGTCATAGAACTTTTATATTATGGAGCTGTCTGTTGCTTTGAGTAATTATCATTCCCGTAGTTAATGGTAATGCTAATTAAATGGCACGTACAAAGTTAAAAAGGTTGTATAAGGTCCTAAAATCTTGCCTAGATGCATAGTGGGCAGCAAGGTCACACACTGAGTATTAGGATATTGCTCAAGTGTTCACCCTTACCCAAAATGACAAGCGACTCCAAGCGAAGCACCAAGGATAAAGAAATGCTCAGTCAGAGTGGAAGAATTCAGCTGGTCTAAACTCAAAAAAACATAGACTTTCTTCCAAAGGCCAAATTTATATGACATTTCTGGGTCACCACATTAAAGAAAAACACCCAAAGCCTTAAGCCCTGGGAATGAGTCGTCCATGTATGATGTGTCGTAGACAGATTACCACAGTCACTGCACAAAATATAAGCATTTAAATATAAGCATATAATACATTTTATGTAGTCTAAGTTTATCTTTATTTTTTGGAGTTTATTGCCATCTACATAATCAAGTAATCAAATGTAGGTGGAAGCAAATAAAAACATCCTGACGATGACGCCGAGTACCTCTTTTTGTCCGTAGTGAAAGGCAGGAATGTAAACATGATGGCTAACAATCCAAAGGCCAAAACACTGCAGAAAGACAATACACAGAGATTAGATCATTTATTTACAGCTCATTTAAACAAAAGCACTTGTAGTGCACAGATCTTTGCTGTTGTACACAGGTGTACATTCATTCATTCAATCAGGATCGTGGTGGATTTGGAGCCTATCCTGGAAACTCTACTTCTACATCTATTCATTGATCAGATGCCTTTATCCAAAGCAACTTACAAATGAGGAAAAAATAAGCAAAGGGATACATCAAGCAGAGAACAATGCAGGTAGTACAGATTGTAAAATTGAGTGCTAGAGGAGCAAAGTGCACAGAGTAGAGGTGTAAGAGCAGGTGTAAGTGCAGATATATGTCTATTTTTTGAGTGGGGAGTTAGGGGTTAATTAAGTGACAGCACTGGGGATGAATCGGGAATACACCCTGGATTTGATACCAGTTCATGCAGACAGACAGATCTAGTTGGAAAATTCTGACAACAATGCAATTAGTAAATGTACTTTATATTATTAAGTTACAGTTACATAGAACTTACCTAGACACTCCAAGCACTTTACATAGTATGGGGGTGGAATTTCCTCAACCACCACTAGTGTGTAACGTCCATCTGGATGATGCGACGGCAGCCATATTGCTCCAGAACGCCCACACTAGCTATTAGTGGACAGGAGAGAGTGATGTAGCCATTTCAGAGATGGGGATTATTAGGGGGCCATGATAGAGAAGGGGACCAAATGGGGGAATTTCACCAGGAGTTATACCCCACTCTTTTACGATAAGTGTCCTGGGATGTTTAATGACCACAGAGAGTCAGGAACTCAGTTTAACATCTCATCCAAACGACTGTGCTGTTTTTACAGTATAGTGTAAAAAGTGTCAGTGTCAGTATACTTTGGCATTAGGCCCCACACAGACCACAGGGTGAGCACTCCCTACTGGCATCCCTAATACCACTTCCAGCAGCAACTTTAGTTTTCCCCAGAATGTCTCCCATCCAGGTACTGGCCAGGTTCAACCCTACTTAGCTTCAATGGGAGATCTGGCAAGAACTACAGGGACATATGGCTCTGGCAGAATTAGCATGGGACATACTAATTGTCAAGATAGTTGTGTTCTCATTATAACTAAAATGTTTTAATTTCTTTTTTCCTTTCTTTTAAAAAAAAAAATACAAAAAAAGCCTTTTGTATCAGGGAGAAGAAGTCTACTGCATCTGCATTATGACGGTTAAGTTTCCAGGCTAAATACTGGAGGGATATTCAAATGTCTCATTTTATCTCATAAACACAAGGCATAATTATTATTTATTATGCTCCTTGCAAACTGCTAATGGATTTGGGCAATATAGCAGTCTGCTTTGCATGCAAAATACTCTTCACAAAATATGACATTCTCTCTTGTATATATAAAACATGTATAAAAGTATATGTAGTCTTTTTCAGGATGACTCTGCCCCTCAAGGTACACTCAATGTTTTGATGAGAATCAAAATGAAGCTATGGCCTTCAGTAACCAAATCTCAACCTAATTGAACACTAAGTGACGAGTTAGACGACACCAACAAACAACATCATCAAAACATAAACGGAGGGAGTATCTTTTAGAGGAATTCTGTTCATCCATCCAGTACAGTTCCAGAAAATCTAAGCCAAGGCTCATCGAAGCTGTTCTGGTTGTTGTGGTGTGCGCAACTCATTATTTTAACAGTTCATTTTGAGTTTTCCTTTAATTTGTCAATTGCCTCAGTATATAGATCTAATGAGGAATTTGCAGAGTAACTGCAGTGTAATTCAATAATGACTGCAGATGTTTTCACATCCTACAGATTTAGAAGCATTTTGCTTACACAGCTGATGGCTGTATTAATGGCATTACTATAATAACATTTGTGAGCCTTACACATAAGACAATTTCAAAACAGTAGACTGTATTTTACAGTGATTCGGCAGAAAATGGGAACTCACTTAAACTGGACAATTCATGATTGCAAGTAAACCATATGGCTTTTTTTTTTTTTTTTTTTAAAAAAACATAGTTTACCTGGAATACATTCAAGGCCATGTTGTTCTCCTCAAGATTCTCTTCAGATGAAGTTTTTGATTGACTGAATGTTGACTGATACATTTTATACCACCCCCCCCCCCCCCTTATTATCCCTTATTTGCACACCTGCCAATACCCTCCCACCAGCTAGCTCCCCCATATCATACAATGGCTACCAACCAGTAGGGTGAAGGCTAATATGTGCTTCCTCCAATACACTTGAAGCCAGTCAACTGTATATTTTCAGACTGCTGCTCATGCTGCATCACAGGGCAGTGTAATACACTCGGAGGGAAGCGCTATCTGCCCTTTTCCACATACATGAATTGGCAGACGCCCATGGTTGGTTGGTGTTTCGCTGTTTTTGATACAAGGGAGAGAGTATAAGATATCTCCCATTCAGAAAGCATAGCCAATTTTTGCTCCCTTGGCTCCTGGGCACTTATAGCCGTGGTATTGTTGGGGCTCGAGCTCCTGAAGATAGTCTGAGCGGGTACCATTGGAAGCCAAATGAATGTGATATTTTTTATACTGCCAGATAGTCTTAAAGGTAGTCCAGAATGATTAGTTAGAATTAAGAGAATACATTAATGACTAACTAGCTTTTAAACTAGCAGCCAGCAGTCTGTGCTGTGGTTAAGGTGGTGGAGTTCAAATCTAACACCCACCAAACTGCCTTTGTTGGGTCCTTGAGAAAGACTAAATTCTGTCTGAAGGTGCTTTGGAAAAAATCATCAGCCAAAAGAGGTAAATGTAAAGATCTTCACACATGTACAGCTTCTGGTTTAATTAAGAGGCTTACCCCATGTGTTGTGACTGATGTTTTAGTTTTCTTTCTATTCAAAGTGGTTAGGATCGTTTTCCATCTTACGCATGTAGTTAGCCAAAAGAAAGTGGTGAATATGGTGGCAACTGACACAGGAACAAAAACACTTCTTAAACAGCTTTTGCAAACTATTTGCAAACTGAGCTATTTTCAGTAGGCACTTTGGACGAGATGTTGGCCCACCCCAGTGCTGCAATGTGTTTGAAATACTGAATGCAAGTGTTCTAATCTCATGGATAGTTTGTAATTTGGTTAGTGAGATCTTGGAGATCCTAGATTAGCATGTTCGTTAATTCTTTTGTTAACTCAGTTGTTGAGTAATGTTATATCTTACCAGAACAATCAAGTAAGAGTCTGATCTAATTAGAGACAAATCTGCACAACCTTTATGATGCATCACTAAAAACTTATTCAGATATTCAGTGGCAAAAGTCACCATTTTAGGACATTTCATTGTCACCAGTTTGTCACATTTAGTCTGAAGTGATCACATAGTACAAGAGCGAATAAAGCTGCCAGGCTTCTCAGAGCCTGGAGTTTGTTTTTCGTGCATGTGACCTCAAGTCAGTCTTGTTGACAGTGAGGTAAATTTCCCATGACAGTCAGGACTGAATTTGACACTGTGAACATGTTGTTTTTGCCATTTCATCTCCCTGTGGCTATTATCTCACGTCCTTGGTGTAACTTCCACCAAAGACACTGAAGTAGTAATGATATAATGTTACTGATATAATGAACTTCATATGACAGGAGCCCGGATTCGGATAATAGAGAGCATACTAACATAGAAAAAAAAAATCCTTTTATCCTACAAGACAAATTTAGAGAACAGGATATCACAAATAATCTGGAAAATGTGTTTTTCTGGTGCTCCAGATTTGAACATAAAGTCATATTAACCATCTCATGGCTTTAATGTTCACCTATCATAAATTGTCGCCAATCCAGTCACATGCAAAAGTCTTTAATAATTATAGCACTTCATAACACAACATCTAAAGATTTGCCTGAAGTCTTCAGAATTCAGTTTTAAACAAAACCTTACACACTCACACCAAACGAAAAACCACAAGAAGGTGAGTCTCCACCAGTTTCTGCTTTGAAGATGCTTGACTGGAAAGATGAAAATCATCTGAACTGCAAATCCATCTTTGCTGAAGCAAGGTGCATGGCCATTGGCCTGGCTGGAACATGCTCAGGACTGACTTGTTGACTTGCATGAAGGTGGATGTCTCTGAAGAGGGTCGGTAACCATTGACCTCTACCAGCAGTATCAGAGGGCAGAAGCCAACATGATGCTTTTTGCAGTTAAGATTTTGTATGATAACAATAAAGTGATAAAGACAGAACAAACGCTAGAGTCAAATCATTGTATGGGCAACATAAACAAATAGAAACGCAAACTTGGTTTTATTTGTACTTTTGATAGAACTTTATGCAACATTATGCAAAATTCCAGTTGTTTTCTCTTTCTCTTAGGCAAACCAAGTTGAACTTGGAAACATACAGTATGCCGCCACTTAATGCTTCAAATGGGGCATACGTTTTCTCTCTTTTTTTTTTTTGGATTGTGAATAAAAGCATTTATGCAAATGTAACCACCAAGCTTCAGCTTTTAATGCACAGCCCAAACCAAGTCAAATGAAAATGGAACGGTGTGTAAGCTTGATGCATAAATTTGATTACAGCATTGTTTAGGTGGGCAAGAAGGCAAAAGTGCTGAGATCAAGGTCAGACCAAAGCCAGTGGTGTTTTAAGCCATGTGTAAATACACCATAACTCTTTTTTGCACTGTATGTGTTGGGCACAGTTCAATTTTCTAATTTTCAAATGTTACCATAAAACATTTTATGTTCCAGGAGCTGTGTACAGCTGTGTAGAAAAAAAGTAACCTTCCTCACCACACCTTTCCACTTGGCAAAAGTAAGTTATAAGTTGCCCTGGAAGGAAACAGATATTCTGTCATGTCAAGCATTTTATTTTATTTTTATTCAAAACCTCAGTACACAGCTGTACTAAAGAAACTGACACAAGGGTTTTTTTTTTCTTTGCTGCTGTCGCTTCCGGCTGGCTCTTTAGTGAGCTAAATCTACATCCGGACTTCTGTAAAGCTGCTTTGTGACAACAACCATTGTTAAAAGTATATATAAATAAAGTTGAATCGAAATAAAAAGCACAGGTGGCTTTAGGGCTTAAGGGATTATTTTTTGACATTGTACCTTGTTGTATCTACATAATGCTACTAGTCGGAATACACTTTCAAGAGGTATGCAAACATCCTCTTTATGTGTGAGTTTGGTTATTCATAAGCCACTAAGATTCCATCAGAGTTTCATGCTGTTGATGGAGGGGCAAGATACGGCGCTCTGGTTCTGCTTTGTGTACACACACTATACTTCATTACAGTGCCTTATGAATGAATGAATACTCTGTCTTCAATAACTGCTTTATCCTGGTCAAGGTCACTGTGGATCTGGAGCCTATTCCAGGAACACTGGGAGTGAGGCAGGCATACATTGTGGATGGGAAGCCAATCAATCACAGGACACCATGCACCCACATTGACACATTCATTCTAGGGAAGTTGAGCTCACCTAGGGCAATTGAGCTCCAGCAATCCACCTACTAACATGTTTTTGGGAGGTGGGAGGAAACCGAAGAACTCAGAGGAAACCCACATTGCACATTAACCCAAACTCAGGTTCAAACTGGGAACCCTGGAGCTCTGAAGAGGCACATTCATTTGCCTATCACATGCATGTCTTCTAGCAATCCTACTCACCATACACCAGAAGTGTGCTAGTTCATAATTTAGATGTTATGGCTGGTGTATAAATTAGTGTCCAAAAAAAAAAAAAAAAAAAAAAAACACCATAAAACCTTAGCAATACAGTAGAGAGGCCATTAATAAGCATGTTTAAAAGTGATCACTTTGACTGAGGTTGATATTTTAATACTTTACAAATATGTCCTTCTCTATTAGAAGCAGGGACGCAGGACAATGTAGATGCACCAATCCACCTACCTGCATGTTTGTGTGAGGTGAGAGGAAACCAATGAACCCAGATGAAACACTCACCACAACAGCTAACATTAAATGGATATCAGATAATTACTGAAGCATATATAACTTGTGAGCTACTACTGGGATTAGCTGATGACTAAGAGGTTTTTGACAAATACACAATAAGAAAAAGAACATAAAGAGAAGCAAGTCTAGCTATTAAGCAAGAGTGATAGTTAATTGCTAATGCATGCACCCTTGAATGAGTCATACTATTGTTACACTAAAATGACATAAAATTACCAGTAATTATGTGATCATTTTGTTAAAAATGAATCACTTGCTGGAATGGTGGCATCTGCTTGTTGGGCAAGACGCTTCTCTTTAATACAGCTGTAAAAAAAAATAAATAAAAAAAAAATCTTTAAAATTTACAGAATGTCATTTTCCTGTTTTACCCTCTTAATTTTTTTAAAGGACTATTATTGAGCGTCCTCTTAGTCTCCAGTGACCTGAAAAAGTATTCAGCCTCCAAACTGTTTTGAATCATACTCTTGTTCTCAGTAAAGACCAAGAAGAGAGAAACAAAAAGAAAACTGTATTTAGTAAATTATTCAAAACATATTCCAGTCTATTTTGATAAGGCAGTAACAGGCTCATCCTGGAGCAATTTTGTCACATTCCTCTTTAGAAAAGTTCTTTAGAAAAGTTCTGACATTTTCATTGGGGAGCACTGAAGTACATTCATTTTGCAGTCTCACCACAGATGTTCAGTGCTCTTGAGATTGGATTGGAATCATTTTAAACCGCTCCAGTGTTGCTTTGGCAGTGTGCCTTGGGTCATTGTCTTCCTGAAAGACAAACTTTCTTCCCAGATTAAGTTTTATGGCAGTGAGGAGCAGGATTTTATACAAAATGAATTTCCATAACATTATGATATGCCAAGTGGGAATGGTGTTACTAAGCTGAAAAGTACCACTTTAGTGCCATCAGACACAAGACTCTGCCAGTTTGTGGGAGACATTAGCACTATTCGGATGGGACTAGTTTTCCAGGGGGGCGTTAGAGAAATTCGTATTTCACAGACAAACTTCACGATTTTAATCCTGTCCGAATCTGCAAAGTCTGTGTTTTTCTCACAACCTCTGTAAAAAATTCCAGAGCAAATTACCTACTTTTTTCTGCTAACTCGGTGATCCTCTGAGAAATCTCATCCTGTCAGAATGCGAATGTTTGGGATTGCCAATTATATTTTTTCATAACACTTTTCCTTGTGTTTTGGCCAACTATCATAGAAGCTCTTACTAACGTGCACATCTGCAAGCTGTGTGCAATTCAGTATGGATGTAGATGTTTTTGCTCCCTGGCGAAGAAATCCATCCATCCATCCATCCATCCATCCATTTTCTATATCACTTATCCTTCAGGATCGCGGGAAACCTGGAGCCTATCCCAGGGAGCATCGGGCACAAGGCGGGGTACACCCTGGATGGGGTGCCACCCGGCGAAGAAATTAAAATTAAAACAGCCAAATCACGTCAATTCTTAAGACTGGCCACTGTAATATCAGCGTCAGGTGATTACACACCTTCATTTCTGCACTCAATTATATAATGTTTTAATTATACAATTAATCACATCTTTATTTCAGTGGTTTTGTTATAAGCAGCCAGTACTACAAAATCATGTGACGTTTATAAAGTCATTTTAATAAATTACAATTAAATCAATGAATTAAGAAATTTTACTTTTTAAATTTAAAAGTACTTATGCACGCAATGCAAGCATCCAGAGCATGTGATCTTCTGCAAAGCCCAGATGTACAAAACAGACTCTCTCACCTCTGTAATAAACACAGAGATGTTCGTCCCATCCAAATCGGTAGATGGAATCACAGATGTCCGGTGATAAGAATTGTAACTCAAACTACGTCTAGAAAACTAGTCCCACCCGAATAGTGCACTTGTTTGTGACCTTTTTAACCGAGTAATGACTTCTACCTTGCAACTCTTCCACATAGGCCCAGCCCTTGTACATGGTTGACGCATGGATGATGAACATCTCCTTTAGACACAGTAGCCAGTCTAAGTCTCCCAGACTTAGGCAGTGTGTCTGTAGTTTTCTCCATGTCTTTATGTTCACTGGCTTTGAGATGGTCCTGTAATCTTCTCCAGATCAGTGCTTCTCTATGATTAGAGTTTTAAATGCTCCTTTGTCTTAATTTTGATTTGTTTTCTGGTTTCTACCATACCGATAGGCCTCACAAAGAGAACATCTTTCATATTAATTCCTTGTGAAAAATTCGAATCAGCTGATCTCCAAAGTTTTTGGCAAACATGTTGACTTTCAACAAATTGAGTGAGCTGGCAAGTCAATGTGTTACATGAGATCAAAGCCAGTCTTCCAATTAAAATTGGTCTGATGAACACTTCTCCAAAAAGAAATCTCACCATTTTCTTTTTTGAGTTTTAGTAAATATTTTGAAAGTTTTTGGCCTTTTTCTTTTGATTTGTGTTTTTATAGATCAACCAGACTTACTTTACTATATTTGAAATATCTGAGACAATTTATTCCTTTGATTTATCTTCAGGTTCCACTTTATCCTGATCAGTGTCATGGTGGATCCTGTGTCTATCCCAGTAGCAGAAATACAACCTGACTTGGATGCCAGTCCATGGCAGAGAACCATGCACATGCTCATTCAAACATAGGGGTGATTTTAGAGTAACATTGCATCTACATGCACGATACCTGGAGAAAACCAACACAGACAAGGTAAATAAACTCTGCATACACAGTAATCTGAGATCAGGATCGAACCAAGGACTCCTGAGCTGTGAGGTGGACAACTCTACCTGCTGCATGGCTGTGCCACTCATCTGAGACAATGAAATATAAGAATCGATTAGGTGACAGAATACGTTTTCAAGGTACTTTATATCAATTGGGTTGCAATGATTGCTGATTACTGGAGACCATTTCTATTTGTCATTAAGTCAGTTTCATTCACAAGAAGTGTTTAAGTTAGGGGCTGCTTGTTTCTGTCAAAGCCAGAATCGGTGTCAAACTCCATCTCTAGGCTGCGTGTGAAATCGAGTACAGTGATAGTACTTACTGCATTTGATTCAGTACATACTGCTCAGTTTTTGATATAGTACAATTCAATTCAATTTCAATTCAATTTTATGTATAAAGCGCTTTTTACTGTGGACATTGTCTCAAAGCAGCTTTACAGAAACATATAAACACAGGATACAGATTTTAAGTGTGTGAATTTATCCCTAATGAGCAAGCCGGTGGCGAGGAAAAACTCCCTAAGATGATATGAGGAAGAAACCTTGAGAGGAACCAGACTCAGAAGAGAACCCATCCTCATCTGGGTAACAATGAATAGTGTGAAAGTAAAGGAAAGTTCATTATGGTTTTTATATGAAGTCATTTTGTTGAACTAGTCCACTGTTCAAAGGAGCATGTAATTGCAGTCCCAGTACAGTACGTACTGATCAGTATATGTGTGTAGTATGAATACAATCTGGACATACTGCATCCGCCATGTTGACATTGTCACGTGACCAACAACTTAAAAAGAGCCGAGGCCGAATGCCTTCTGCCATTTTTGATCTCTTGATCAAAGCTCTTTCATGCCAGTCCCGTTGCCTTATTTGATAGCGCAGTGTCCATTGTTTCGATACCGCGGAATCTCAGTAGAAGCAGAAGGTCATTCAGGTATTTTTTGTCTACTTTTATGAATTCAGATGTACTACTTCTTTGGCATACTGTATAGTACTGTACTGTATAGTAGGGTAGTAGGGATATTTAGACACAGCCCTAGACTGCTTCATGGCCTACACACTCAAAGTTATGTTCACCTGATTACTGATTGCACACACTTGGACTCAGTCACAAACTTACCTAAATATGTATACACGCACACAATACTCTCTGCATAAGCAACATATCAGTCACTGTCATCTACCGCCTGATGAGTTTGTTCTTTGCTTATGATTTTCTGGTTCTCAATCTTGTTTTGCACTCCATTTTTTTGGATTCTTTTGCCTAGTTCTGTCTTTACTGATCACCTGACCTCGACCTTGTATCACATTTTGTATTTTTCCGCCTGTCTTTCAATAAAGCATTTTACCAGCATCTGCGGCCATCTCTGCCGCTTGACCGTTTTAAGACCACTGCATCTTAACTCCAAGTCTCTTGGCCCTTCATGTGCACCGAGTAATCCCTGGCAGTTTAGGTGAAACCACTTTCTATACAACTTTTTATTACAGATTTGTTTTATGACCATTTGGTTTGGTTTTATGTCCATTTGATTAGTTGTAAAGTAACGAATCTGAAGTAGCTGGATAATTTTTTTTAACTCATAGCAGGGTGGCATGGGATCATTATCTGAAATGATCTCAATGCCATGTCTAAAAAAAGAAAAGAAAGTCTAGTGCAGCAGTATACTGTAACATTTAGGGTTGTCCTGGACAGCATTGCGTTTCTGGATAATTAGACAGGTAGTCAATTGAGAATGGATAGTCTTTCCTTTACAGGGTAAAAGTCAGTACCTATTTTCTCAGATAGCTGTGGGAGATCTCAAACAAAGTGTCTTTGTACCATAACTGAGTCAGGTGGCACAATTACCAACCATCTGATTGATATCCTTATTCCTATGTGACCAATCAATAACACTTTGCTTGCACTTTTCTGACCCCATGCATCTTTTGTATCTATTTTTTTTAGCTTTGTGGTAGGTATAATGATCTTGTTGACATTGAGCAACATATTGATCACTACTAATATCTTTGACCTCTGTGAATGTTATTGCATAGTACTGGGAGATTTTGTTTTACTTCAGATATTTTCCATCTTGTTTTTTGGCCTGCCGATTTTAACCAAGAACATTATGATCACATGCACATACAGAGCAACATCGTATTTTCTGCTGCCTGCTTTTGAGAGCGCAGCAGTGGTCTATCTCAGGGGCGTATGGCCTGGGCATTCAGGGCTGTAGCCCCGAAGATTATTTCTTTAGCCCAGGATAATTATCCACTTGGAGCAGTTTGTCACTACGTAATTGAACATCAGTAAAAGAAGTTGTAGCAGTGTAGCTTAGTTGTGCCTCTACTTGGCTAGCGACACCAAACTAGCCTAGTTAGAAATGTTTTATATTTTATCAGTCTGGTAGTCCTACAAACAGTGATAACATCCGAGGCAGGTCTTATGATAAATCCAAATTTTTCTGATCATATCAGTACATTGACAATACATTGACAGCTAAGTTACCTCAGCGTTCATAAAACAAAACTTAGGCTACTCGCTGAGCTGGGGAAAAAAATGCATGGGGAAGAATCTGGGCTCAGCTCTGAATGATGAATAGTCCAGCTACTAGTCTGTATGCGTGGCTGTTAATCATATTGCTGCAGCTTTATCATCATTTACTGAGTGCAAGAGATCATCTCATTAGGCATTTGCAGGAAATCAAAGTCAATGACCTGGAATCTGTCTTTATCAGTACTCTTGGCAAGTGATATATGTAAAAGACATGGGTTTGAGCATAACACTCACCATCTGGCATGTTACATGATGGATATGCAGCTAGATCCCAGGAAGCATTGTGTAACTGCTCATTCCCTGTGCATGCCCAAGGGTTTTAACACGAGTACATTTAGCCATGTCTTTTATAACCTGGACATTTACATTAACATCTGTCTGTATCTGAACTTGGCTTGAGTCTGTTGCTTTTCATTTTATGTTGCGTTGTACTCTTTTCTCAGGTGCTAGATTTGCATCTCTGCTAAATGAGTTCAATACATTTCAACTTTATAGTAACTATACTACTCCAGTGTAGTATAATGAAAAGCTTTCTCACTGTTCTTTCCTGTGCAACAAACATTAATAACACAACAGTGCAATGTAAGGACAGGGCAGTGGATATGTTACTAAAGGTAATGCAAAGCAGTTACAAACAGTGCAGGAGAATATTAGGCCATATAACAGTTTAATCATGTACTGTTACTGTAGGTTTGTTAGTGCACATACTGCAGAATCACATAAAAATCCACCATCCAGCTGAGTGCCACTGCCAGCCAGCAGTTCCTGACTGCACAGCTAGTAATATTTTATGCCCTTTGGTCCTTAAACCTCAAATAATAGAAATTCTCTCTTTTTTTTTTTTTTTTTTTTTTTTTTTTTTTTTAAGGCATCAGTTATGGATGATTAAACAATTTTTGGGTGAAAGTGGAAAATCATAAACAGCACAAACTCAATATCACACAGGCCTAGACAGTACTGCGATGGTTTCCCACTGAAGCTAAGCAGCTTTGAGCCTGGCCATTATGTGGATGGGAGTCGTCCTGGGGAAACAAAAGGTTGCTGCTGGAAGTGGTATTAATGAGGCCAGTAGGGGGTGCTCACCCTGTGGTCTGTGTGGGGCCTAATACCCCAGTATAGTGAGGGGGATGCTATACAGTAAAAACAGCACTGTCTTTTGGATGAGATGTTAAACTGAGGTCCTGACTCTCTGTGGTCATTAAAAATCCCAGGACGCTTATGGGAAAAAGAGTAGGGGTATAGCACCGGTGTTGTGGTGAAATTCCCCCATTGACCCTTCTCTATCATGGGCTGCTAATAATCCCCATCTCTGAATTGGCTACATCACTCTCCTCTCCACTAATAGTTGGTGTGTGGTGGGCGTTCTGGCGTACTATGGCTGCCTCACATCATCACACTAGTGGTGGTTGAGGAGGACCCCCCCCCACCACCACCACCATACTATGTAAAGTGTTATATAACTGTAACTAACTAACTAAGCAATAATAGAAGTAACACAGAACACAGTGCAAAAAAAATACATAACAAAGTAGAGCAAAAGGAGATAGATTTAAAAGTTTTATAGCTTACAGTCAGAGTGATGGATATATTGCACAATTCTGATTGAGTGGGTGGCAATATTACAGTACTGCAGCAGGATAATGAGTAAGTGGGAATCAGCAGACTGACAGTTTTAATGACCAGTGTATGTGAGGGGGAACCAGCGGTTTGACAGCTCTGGTGTAGAACTATCCTTCAGTCTGGTTGTGTGTGAATGAATAGTGTAGTACCTCCTACAAGAGAGTAGCAGAATAAACATGCGGTGGTTGGGGTGCGTCGATTTGCTGGGGATGCCGATATCACCAAATTGGTGGTATGACCTACAAGCTCTCCATGGTCTTGCAAAACAGCTCTGAGAGGAAACTAGTCCCAAAAGGGAGTAAACAGACAGAATATCTCCCCAAATCTGTCACTTATTGTGTCCATTGTCCTGTTTTAGTAGTTACTAAATGTGTTTAATTATGTCTAAACAGTTACTAATGTGTAGGTCTTTTTAGTTCTGTGTCATCACATGTGATTAGTGTGTTGTTTTATGTAGCACCATGGACCTGGATGAACGTTGTTTCATTTCAGTGTGTACTGTACCAGCTGTAAATGGTTTAAATGACAGCCACTTGAATTGAAATTATTATTGTACAAAGTATTGATCATGATCACTTTAGAGAACACATTAGGTTCTCACTGCTGCCATTCCTCTGGATAATTTCTCTCCATTTGGATATTTCCTCTCTAGTCACTTGAGACACTTTCTTACAAGTTTCTCACAATTTAATACAGTTCCCTATCCTCTTTGAAATCTATCTACAATAATTCTGCTTCATTTTGTTTTACTCTCACTTTTTTTCGACGGTAACAAATGGGTCATTTAAGGTGATATCATCTTCCCTAGCAGATGGGCTCCTAGTTTACTGTTGTGAATTCTAAACACAATTTAATCTCTGATAGTGTAAGCTGACTGTCTGTGAGGAGGTTCGCATGTTTCCTTTATGGGTTTCCTCATAGTTCTGAAAAACATGTCAGTAGGTGGATTGCCAACTCTATATTGCTTCTAGGTATGAGTGAGCGTGGTTGAACGTGTTTGCATGGTGTGCTGTGAGACCAAAATCAAACTATTTCGTTGATGCACATGCACACCATCAGCAGCTTTGGCAACGCAACAGAACTGCATACAAGTATTAATGGCATCATGGTTTTTCATAAATACCAGGATATTGAAGCCTATTTTTTCTTAGATGTCCCGTCCCGTCCCCCCCCCCCCCCCCCCCCCCCGTAATTTTGTTCATGCTTGCTGATTACAGAGAACATATCTGGTAATGAGAGGAAGGCATCTCTGGGATGTCAGCCTATCATTTATAGTACAGATAAGATACCCAGCCATATCAAAGACGCATGAGCAAATGAGGAAGAAACAAGCTATAAATAGAAAACGCAACTGTGTAAACACTGTGTTGAAAACTGAGAAGAAGGAAAACACGTTACATTCGAGTTTGACGTATGATGAAAAGAAATTGAAGCCCTTCTGAAATGGACTCTTCTCTCTTTTGATGTATTTATTTGCTTAATTGGATTGTACTGAACTGATAATAAATAGTTCTCCAGAAATGGTTTTCTAAGATGAAAGGAATTTGACATCTGTATAGCAGAAATACATTTGTTAGGTTCTCTTAAAAGACATTTCATACAAAACTGTACAGTATAATCTCCTTGTTTATGGTCCTATAGAAAAGCAGTTCAAGTATTGAATGCACAGCTCCATAGACAAAAGGTGTACAAGAAGAATTACAGCTCTTCATTGTGTATAAATGGTTAAACTTGCTAATTTGTCCCTGCAGAATCTCCAGGTGTTGTCCATGTTTTGCTCCTGTTGATAATTGTAGTTTATACTTGGCACAACACCTTCAGGAGAAAAATGAATGTATCTGCAAACTGTCATGGTGCTGATTGTTGGTAATTATGGGCTGTAATACAATCTCCAGAAGCATTGCCTGAAATCTACATGCAATCACATAAAAACACACAGGCACTGTTGTGATACAACTGTGGTCGACTCACTACCGAGAAGCTGTCTCGGCACAGGGTGTTGGACTCGCCTTTGTTCAACCACAGTTCTCTTTCTTTGACCTCAGCATGAAGCTTGGGTAAGGTGGGCCCCTGTTGAGAAATCTCAGCAGGCGAGGCTCTGCATAAAACTATGAGAACAAAGTAAAAGAAACGAACTCTTGCACATATCAAGCAAAGGCTGGTGGGAAATCTAGAGTAAAACACAATAACCAGTATCCACTCAGTGCAGTCTTTTTTCAGGTGAATCTCTGGTTTGTAATGAAAGAAAAAATATCCCAATCTTCTATTTAGTTTGAAATTCCTCAGTCTTCAAGGTTTGTTATTGTATATTCTGGTGGCATGGTGGAGGATCGGAATGGCATGTTTGTTGTTTGAATAAATGTTGGTGCCAGTGCTTATGCGTATGTGTTATTAAACCCATATGTTTCCACATGGGATGAATGACCTTCCTCATTCCTCCCTCCCCCTCTCTCTCTCTCTCTCTCTCTCTTTCTCTCTCTCAATGTCTCTCTCTCGGTTTAGCACTGAGTCTGTTTTGTCAGCACAAACCTAGACCAGCATGTGAACCATCATTTCTACAGACACCTCAAAAACCACATAAATACACAGGCAACCCACAAACACAAATTGGTTATAATATTACAGGAGTGAACAGAAACAGTTTTTCTGCTTCAAAACCAAATCGAATCGTTTGGTTCTCTTTTTGATGATGGTGAACTGCCTTGCAGCTTGCAGAACTACAGTATCAATTTCCCTTTCTGACAGATTCCCTGTACAGACATGGTCTGCTAGTAAATTCAAAGAAATGTTCATGGGCCACCTCGTGTATAAAAATGTTTCACATGGTTGAGGTTAGGACGAGCGGCAGGGTTACCGGTTTCTATACCACTTGCTCATTTGAATTTCTACACATTTTGCTTATGCTCGGGTTGCTGCAGTTGTGGATCTTTGTAAACAATTTAGCAGGGAGCTGGTTCTCATTTGGTTGAATGTGTGCACGTGGGATAAAGTGGCGGAGCATGAACAAAGAGAGGCCGCCATCTCTGGCAGCTGTCCAGCCTCCTAGCATTCCTGTTCTGGGCTGTGCCTTCAGACTGCTGCTGACTGAGACAAACACGGGGGGTGTTGAGGCACTCTAGCTCTAAAATAAACATTAAACTTGAGATATGTGGAATATGTCTTCATGAGGTTTTGAGTTTGACTAGCTTGCAAAGTGAAAGCAGACCGAGGTTGAGGTTTAACAATACACTTAAAGGAGTGGAGTTTATTTGAGGGTCAGCATTAATGTGAATTACTATCTCAAGATATAATGCACAGAGTTTTCTGCTGTTTAGCCAGCTAAAAGCCACATACTTTTCACTGCATATAGAGCCAATCCTTTATCCTTTTATGAGTTCAGTGTACAGGAACCCCACATTTCATCTAGGCTCACTTCTAGCATTCACTAGAGAGTCTGGTACATCTTGTCAATAAATATGGTCAAGACCCAGGTCATTTCACAAAAAGTTACGCCATTTGACTGACAACCATTTTGGTCACCTGACAATTCCCATACCCCAGCCAGCTCTCTCCTATAATATGACAGCTACCAAATGGGGAGGTTCCTCTGAGATACGTGAAGTCATCCTACTGCATCTTGGCTTTTCAGGGGAGAGAGTAATGCCATCCCTCGCACCCAGAAAGTACATCCAATTTTGCCCTTTGTCTCCTGGCCATGGATAGCTGTGGCATCCTAACTCATGATCTCTGGAATGCCTTTATATAGACTATATATCTTGTCCTGAACAGCTCCCTGTGTCACAATGTTCAAAAGTTTTCCCACTGAAGGCCAATGCAGAGAAATGTGTGTATTTATAGCATCTCATCTTCAACACATGCTATACACACCTACTTTAAAGTGAAAACCCTTTAGGAGAGAATTGGCTTTGTGGATAACCAGGTTTTGGTAAATCCTTCAATAGAAAGTCTTCCTATTAGTGTTCGGGACTCAGACACAGTCTCAGTGTTTAAGTCTAAGCTTAAAACGTATTTGTTTACTCAAGCCTACCCTGACTAGATTCTGTTCTACTACTTCGCAGTCATAATTATCTTTTTTCTCCCTCTCTCCTTTCGCCGAGCCCCACACGAATTTATGGAGATACTAGAGATCCAGATCCTTTCTGCCTCTGGATGGAGCTCAAATCTTCTTTAATTCCAGACTGCTGGGACTATGGCTGCTCCTAACGCCATACAGACTTCATATAAATCCATAATGAACTTTTTCACACTAACTGTTGTTACCCAGATGAGGATGGGTTCCCTTCTGAGTCGGGTTCCTCTCAAGGTTTCTTCCTCTTAAAACATCTTAGGGAGTTTTTCCTTGCCACCGTCGCCACTCAGTGGCTTGCTCAGTTAGGATAAATTTGCACCTTTAATATCTGTATACCATGTTGATATTTCTGTAAAGCTGCTTTGAGACAATGTCTATTGTAAAAACAAATATATATTGAATATACAAATAAAATTGTATCGAATTGAATTGAATTGAAAAGCTAAACAGCATAAAATAGGTCCTGAGTCATGGAGTTGATAATGATCTCCAACTAGGTTTTGGATATGGTCCAGCATAGGCTTTTTTCCTCTCCTGTGTTCTCCCTGATACTTTTCCAAGCTGATCATATTTTAGCATCAGTATTTAATTAATACACTATGGAATCATTTTTTAAAAGAATATATTCTTCTGTATTTTATGACTCTTAAATGGTCAATTTCTTTCAGCCTTGAAATTTAGTTTCCCTCTTGCATGGTTCCTTCTTGTCATCTTAAAGGGTTACCCAGGAGGTCATATACACTGCCTCCATATGAATTCCAGCATTCACCTTTAGATACCTGTTCACAACACTGAGGCTCATTAACATTCTCCTCACGGCAGGGTCAAGATGAAGCCATTCGGCTCACTGTGGAGTTTCTCTCTCTCTCTCTCTCTCTCTCTCTCTCTCTCTCTCTCACTCCCTTTGTCAATGATGATAAAGCAACAGGAAAAGGGAGGATGAATCACAGACCGCACTACATCCGTGTACTGCAAGCTCAGCCTTTTCCTAGTCAAGTGTCTTTCTCGACAAATTCAACATGAATATATTTCTGAGATTATGCAACAGAACCACATTTCAAAGAAAGAATGCAATGGTTGGGGGTTTCACTGGCAACATGCTTGTTTTGTGAAGATATTTCCATCTTGATTCAGTTATAATAATTCACACAGAGGAGTCCTCAAATGATCATGGTTCGGCCTAAAACTCGGAAACTCTGAAAAGTGATTAGTGTTATTCTTTAGTGTTTTTAACCTACATACCAAGGTTTTCTGACTTATGTCTGTGTGTTCCATGCTGTCGGTTCTGTTCAGGCTCCGTCCTGAATCGAGGACATTCTCCAACAGAAAAAAAATTAAATAAAAAAGACTCGCTTATTTCACCTTACTCTTTTTCCCTCTCTTTGCCACACTGTAAAATCTCCACTCTGTGTACACATGAAAAGATACTGTATTGATATTTTGTAAGCACTGGAATCCAAAAAGGTTTTCTGTTGGAAAAACATCTCGTACACTGGTTCTTACATGTAGACAATTTGGAATTTAGAGGAATATTATCTGCACAATACATTAGCATTAACACGTTGTTACATCTTAAGTCATAACCTGGTTGTGATTTATTTTATTTTTTTTCTGGTTGTTTTTCTTTTTTTTTTGCTATTACAGCTTTTATCAAGTTACTTTGTGTTATTTTCACCAGTTTTAGTTTAGGAACACAGTCTGTGTTTCCTGATAGCAAATGAGCGATGATCCAGGGCCCAATGATACTTTTATCTGCAAAATACATGCCACTGTGCAATAACTCATCCCAGTATGGCTCCCTGAACACAACCACAACACAACAAGCTGACACTGTATCTCAGGCATGAATAATATTTGAGCCATTTTTGTACAAATTTAAAATATGCTTGATTTCAGTTGTTTTAGCTCATTGTCCAAATGCTGTATAAACTTTCAAAATGACTCCTCACATATATTCAGTATATCCTCACATATATTTAACATCTATTTGATCCCTGTTTACAACATACAGCCTAAATAGTATACCATGTAGCCTGTGAGCAGTTATCTTTTATTAGCAAGCTCAAAAGTGTTCATCCCCATTGACATTCTCTTGTTAATTTATTTGAATGTGCCTTATTAAGACATCTAACGATTTAAAATGGTTTACTTATTATACAGTATAGACATGTTCTGTTGGGAAACCTTGGGTCCTGGCATGTGGATGTTATTATGACACGTACCACCTGCCTAAACATTGTTGCAGCCCAAGTACACCCCTTTATGGTAACGGTATTGCGTAATAACGGCGGCCTCTTTCAGCAGGATAATGTGCCGGGCCACACTGCAAAAATGGTTCAGGAATGGTTTGAGGAACATGACAAAGAGTTCACTTGGCCTCCAAATTCCCCAGATTTCAATCCTATCGAGCAACTTTGGGATGTGCTGGACAAACAAGTCCGATTCATGGAGGCCCCACTTCGTAACCTACAGAATGCTGATATTTAGTATAACAGCACTGGTACAGTTCACTCTTCTGATACATATCACTCCATTTTCTGTGTTTGATACATATTATAGTAATAATTCGTTATACTGAAACCATTACTACACTTACACTTACTATACAGGAGATGTCAGTCAGTCTGTGCATTGACATGGCAACATTTAATGTTCTATCCAGCTCTTGCTTCTTTGGAGGAGCTGCTGCTAAAATAATGATAATGATAATGAGACTTTATTGGTCACAGCACAGTGAAATTCTTTTCTTTGCATACCCCAGCATGCCAGGAAGTTAAGGTTAGAGCGCAGGGTCAGCCACGATATGGTGCCCCTGGAGCAGAGAGGGTTAAGAGCCTTGATCAAGGGCCCAACAGTGGCAGCTTGGCATCGCCGGAGCTTGAACCCCTGACCTCCTTAACCGCCAAGCCACCACTGACCCATCTTGTTGACAGATACCACAGCAGACCTTTAGAGATCTTGTGAAGTCCATGTCTCAACGGTTCAGAGCTGTTTTGATGGCACAAGGAGGACCTACACTATCGGCTGATCGGTATAAGTCTTATTAAAAGCATGACGAAAACTCTCAAGTAGTTTACATTGAATAATCAGGTTAGTGGCTTTGTGGTTAGCACGTTCGCCTCACACCTCCACGGTTGGGGGTTTGATTCCTGCTGTTGTCCTGTGTTTGTGGAGTTTGCATGTTCTCCCCGTGCTGCGGGGGTTTCCTCCGGGTACTCCGATATCCTCCCCCAGTTCAAAGACATGCATGGAAGGCTGAATGGCATGTCCAAAGTGTCCGTAGTGTATGAATAGGTGTGTGAATGTGATTGTGCCCTGCGATGGATTGGCACTGTCCAGGGTGTACCGCACCTTGTGCCTCATGCTCCCTGAGATAGGCTCCAGGTTCCTCCGTGACCCTTTAGTATAAGCGGTAAAGAAAATGGATGGATGATACTATAACCTACAGCGAAAACCATCAAGTGAGAAATAGATGACACACAGCATGAGCAAAAATTGGAAGACAAATAAAGGAGAAATATTTGTCTAAGAAATAGCAGAACGATTGTAAAAGTCAGTAAAGGCAACGCCATCTTATATAACGTTAATTTTGGATTGTTTTGCTGATAATATCTGAACACACTTTTTGGCTAGTATGGTTGACAGTTCACAGCTCATGGATTCCTCGGATTGAGCCTGAGATCAGGTTACTGTCTGTGCTGTGTTTCGCATTTTCTCCATGTACCGTGTGGGTTTCTTCAAGGCTCTGCGGTTTTCTTCCCACCTCCGAGATATACTTGTGGGTGGATTGGCTTCACTCTAGATGTGAATAAGTGTGTGAATGTGTGTGAGTGTGTCCTACGATGGACTGGTGTCCCATCCAGGATATATTCCTACCTGTTCCCAGGATAGAATCCGAACCAAGCGGTTACTGAGAGTGAGTGAGTGAAATTTGCAAAAAAAATCCTAAACAAATAGCCAGAGACCAGTAAAAAGTCTTTAGAGCCAAAGCAGACTTTTTGGCCATTTTTTGTTACTTATAATTTGTAATATCGAAGGAAGCAAGGGTGTGCAAACTTTATGTAAGCAGTAATCAGTCCTATAGAATACAGATTATTTTGATTATGATGAGTCCAACTGAGTGACTTTTTCTTTGGGCTGTAAAAACCTGACACCAGGGGAGAAAAAGTCTTATAAAACTAGCGTACTGAAAACATAAGCGATAAAAGAGTGCGCAGCATGGAGTGTGAGGGGCGGCTCCGTGTGCGTGTGTGTGTGTGTGTGAGAGAGAGAGAGAGTCATATAAAACCCAGGAGCGGAGCAGAGGCAGGGCTGCTACATTTGGAGTGCACACTTCAGAGTGAACAGACAGCCACTTTGAACTTATTGCAGTCCTTCCCCGTCTACACCGTGTCCTGTCCGCGCGCTCACCGGAATAACCACGTGATTAGTTTGCGACGTCACCTGAATCCCATCCCCAGACTGAAGGAATGTAACCGTTGCGCTGGTTATCCGGTACAGTCATGGTGTGAAATGGCTCTGGGAGTCCCGGTCCCGTCGCTCCTCGCTCACACTGGAAGCAGCTGAAGTTGCGGCTTGAGCGCGAGGATGGAGCACGCGGCAGATGTGAAGTGTAAGATGGTGGTGGTGGGGGACAGCGCGTGCGGCAAAACGGCCCTGCTCACCGTCTTCGCTAAAGACTGCTTCCCGGAGGTGTGTGTGTGTGTGTGTGGTTGGTTTGGAAATGAAAAGTTCTCATAAGTTTGTATGGAAGTCATTAGATCAACTTCTGTCTGTCTGTCTATCTATCCACTGTATCTCTATCTACTGTATCTATCTGTCTGTCTATCTGTCTGATCACTGTATCTCTATCTATCTATCTATCTATCTATCTATCTATCTATCTATCTATCTATCTATCTATCTATCTATCTGTATGTCTGATACACTATCTATCTATCTATCTATCTATCTATCTATCTGTCTGTCTGATACTGTATCTCTATCTATCTATCTATCTATCTGATCACTGTATATCTGTCTACTGTATCTATCTGTCTATCTGTCTGATCACTCTATCTATCTATCTATCTATCTATCTGTCTATCTGTCTGATCACTCTATCTATCTATCTATCTATCTATCTATCTGTCTATCTGTCTGATCACAGTATATCTGTCTACTGTATATATCTGTCTATCTGTCTGATCACTCTATCTATCTATCTATCTATCTGATCACTATCTATCTATCTGTCTGTCTATCCGTCTGATCACTGTATCTCTATCTACTGTATCTGTCTGCCTATCTGTCTGATCACTGTATCTCTATCTACTGTATCTGTCTGTCTATCTGTCTGATCATTATCTATCTATCTATCTATCTATCTATCTGATTACTATCCATCTCTCCATCTATCTATCTATCTATCTATCTATCTATCTGATCACTATCTATCTATCTATCTATCTATCTATCGACATTGTTAGATCTAAGACTTCTACACCGAAAGATCTGTTCGTTTTATTTTAACGCATTCTGATTTTTCTTGTTTTCATTTATTTGATTTGATGTCAGATGCAAACATGCCAATAATTATCTAGTTCATAATCAGCATAACCCAGGTTTTTCCCAGCCATAACACATGGATTGTGGTGGCACTGCATGGGGTCATATTCATACAATGTCACGTTAAAGACAATTTTAAAATGAGTCTTTCTTACACGTTAAAATTATAATCACAGAAATACCCGAAAAAAATTAGCTGTAATAGGTTATATTTCACAAATACAGCTTGCTATTTATACAAAGGTTTCATGTAACGCTTGCTTACATACATAAAGTGTCAGTGTGTACTTAGCATGTAAGGCAAATCATTTAGGTTGAAGGGGTTGAGCTGACAAGTTTGGGAACCCCAGCATAACACTATAGCAATATCAGCTAATTAATAACTGTATCAGTTGCATTACAAAAAGGACACTGCTATAAAATCTTAATTTTATGCTGAAAATTCTGCCATGGTTGTGTTTTTCCGAACAGAGCTACGTGCCGACCGTGTTTGAGAACTACACAGCCAGTTTTGAGATCGACTCTCTCCGAGTGGAGCTCAGCCTCTGGGACACATCTGGTAAGATGACTAGCTTCCACAGCAGTGCTTAGCTTTGGTTGCTGAAACAGGGTTTCCCAAAATATACAAAGAGCAATGTGAACTACTACAAAGTTTGTAGGAATTGTACTGTGAAATCAATTTCAGTGGATTATACTGTATATGAATGAATAGATGATAAAGAGATAGTTGCAGCTCTAGCTAGTTACGTCCATTACAATCGACTGTGTGGTGCTTATTTTATTTCTCTTAGGGTTTATCAAGATAGTTTAGATTCAACAACATTCGATTACGGTTTTAGTTGCAATAAACCGGTCATAATTTTTCAGTGGTTTTTTTTTTACAATGTAGTTCTCAGAGAGGCGTAGAGATCCCAGATAAGGGTGATGTTATTCCTCTGGAATGTTGGAAGCATTGAGCAAGGATGGGTTTGTCAAAAATTTATGAGAACATCATATTTCCCAGCAACCTCCACCCTGTTTCCATACGTTAAGCATATGTAGGAAATACGTCTCTGCGGACTTGAATAATTATATTTGTTGATTAAAACCAAACATGCCTTAGTCACGAGAATATAATTTGAACCGTGGGTACAGACATAAAACTTTATTTGAGGAAAACTCTACTAAGTGTTATTAGCTGAATATAAAGGAAGGAAGGTACTTACACTAGGTTGTGCCAAGTATGTAGTGTGTTAAGGTATTTTGAATTGGTGATGTGATTGGATAAATCACTATATCATAATGATCAAAGTTTTTATAGCCATTCTGTATAAACCTTCACTTCAGCTACTGAGTTTTTAAAGTTCATATTCTTCATATACCGTTGCAGTTAGGGCTGGGCGATAAAACGGTATCGGTATTTATCGGCGGTACACCTTTATCGGTAACGATAGAAAGAAACGTTCGATATAACGCTCGATAAAATGTAAAAAGTCATGAAGTTTGGTCACTCAAGCGTGCGCCGTCCCTGGATCATAAACAGCCTATCATATGCCTTGATAAAGGAGTGTGCTATGAGTGACAAGCAAACAGCCAATAACAAGTTGCGTATCTTTGGGGTTCGGTTACGCCATCGCCATGTGATATCAGAACACATGGGAAAATGAGTTCAGAGCCTGCCGAGGAGATTTTAGGTTTCTTTTCGTCTGACCAACATCAGAACACCGTTGTGTGTAAGTTTTACAAAAAAAAACCCTGTCCCGGCCAAGTACGGAGAAACAAGCTGCGAGAGACTTGTAGTGCACATGCGCAGCGCTTTGCACATGTATGGTATATTTGACTGAACAGCGGGCAAGGAAGAAATATGACATTTTGCCGCTTTTGGTGTTTTCTGTTAAAATGTTGGCTCTGGGGAGGACAGTGAGTGTCCTCAGAGCAGAAGCTTGACTCATCAGATGCGGACCTCAGCACAGTGTTATCCAGACGTGAGTGTTAAAGTGGAAGTTACTGTATATACGAGGCTAGGCTAACTATGCTAACAGGCTGAGAGCAAACCAGAGCACCATGAGTCACATTCTGTGCTATAATGCGATGTTGATCTCCCTCAAAGTTTGTCTTGATTGTTCTACATTTACACTTTTACATTGCACACATTTTGTAACATTTTATTAATTAGGTTCAAGAGTTTCTTTAACATGTGTTTATTTAAACTTCATATAAGAGAAGATATTTGTTTAAATTCTATTTTATTTTTGACTGATAAAACTAAAATTATTTGTTGTTTTCCTTAATGAAGTGGATAAATTAAAAATACAGTGGTTAAATTCAAACCTTTTATTTTCTACTGGTGTTTGTTTAAAAAAGATTCAAATTGTTCAATAATCAACAATACAGAATTATATGAAACATTATATCGTGATAAACTGTGTAGCTGAATCGCCCAGCCCTAGTTGCAATCATTTTCAAAATTATTCAACCCCCATTGAAAATCAGGTTTATTGTCAAAATGTACAGACTTTCAGCAGTTTGCAATGAACAGATCAAACAAAAACAATTGAAATAGTTCAACACAACGAATGCTTCAAGGGGTTTCCCCAAATTCAACTGAAAAAATGTAAACTTATAATCATTTCTCCAGTCTCAAAATTATTCAACCCCCTGAATAGAATCCCTCACAACAGCACAAATATGCAAAACAGGTGTTGTCTCAAGCACACCTGACACAACTAATCAAGGGCTTGGTATTAGTTGTACCAAGTATGCTTGAGTTGGAATACATGAAATACCTGAACTGGTTACTAGTGGAAAATACATGAAATACCTGGACGGGGCAGAAAAAGGAAGCTATCAACAGCTGCAACCAGATTTCTGAGTAGGCAGGTTGTGAAAAATCCTCGAGTGACTGCAAAAGACCTGCAGCAAGATTTGGTGGCAACAGACACTGAGGTTTCAGTGAGCACAGAAAGGCGTGTACTAAATGCAGATGGTTTCCATGCCAGAACTCCAACACGTTCACCGCTACTGACACAAAAGCACAAGAAAAGTCAGCACAAAATCATATAAATAAGCCACAGAAGTTTGGGGATTCTGTTCTGTGGAGCAATTAATCAAAACTGGAACTTTTCAGCACGATGGATCAGCGGTATGTCTGGAGGAAGAAGAATGAAGAAAGAACACTTTGTCCACAGGCAAGCTTGGTGGTGGCTCAGTGATGCTCTGGGGCTGCTTTCCATCCTCTGGCACTGGAAACCTGCAGCGTGTGGAAGGCAAGATGGCTTCATTGAAGTATCAGGAAATCCTAGGAGAAAACGTCATGCCATCTGTGAGGAAGCTGAAGCTTGAGCGTCGTTGGACCTTCCAACAGGACAATGATCCCAAGCATACCTCAAATTCCACCAAGGCTTGGTTGCAGAAGTCGTCCTGGAAGATTCTACAGGGCCATCACAGTCACCTGACTTGAACCCCATAGAAAATCTCTGGTGGGATTTGTAGAAGGCGGTTGCAGCATGCAAACCCAATAATATTACTGAACTGGAGGCCATTGCTCATAGAAATGGGCTAAGATTCCTCAGGAATGCTGCCAGAAGCTATGCATCTCATTTGCAGCAGGTCATAACAGTAAAAGTGTGCTCTACTAAGTACTAAAGATGCTTGCCATGAAGGAGTTGAATAATTTTGAAACTGGAGAAATCATTATAAGTTGAATTTCCGTTGAATTTGGGGAAACCACTTGAAGCATTCGTTGGGTTGAACTATTTCAATTGCTTTTGTTTGATTTGTTCATTGCAAACAACTGAAAGTCTGTAAATTTTGACAATAAACTTGATTTGCGATGGGGGTTGAATAATTTTGAATGCAACTGTATATCAGTTCACATTCCTGTAGTAAGACAGCATGCAGCATGTCATCAACATACATCAATTATTACGTACACTTAATTACTTAAATGCAAAAAAAATAAATAGAATGTCATTGTGTCAATGTCAAGGCCATTGTGTAGCATCTGTGCACACCTTAGTTCAAACATCCATTTCCCTATGTGGTGTACATTACACGTGCGTAAACAGACTTTCTCCAGCAACAGCATATCCATTTTAACATTCTCCTGAAATCAGGCAAGATCGTAAGTTCAAGGCCTGGAGGTGATTACCTCGCTGTTATTGAAGTGGCCCCAACAGCTGTGTGCCAGTCTCATCCACCCTGAATTAATGCTCAGAGGTCGGACCATGTGTGACCTCCAGCTGATTGCTGTTTCTCTGAAGTCCCCAATGGGGACTCCAATATGCAGTACTCAGGAAGTGAGATCAACCAGCGTACTAAGTCTCTGCCTTCTTTCATCCATGTGAGGTGATCCAGCCTTTATGAAGAATGTACATTACTCTAGGGTAATAAAACTCTAGTGGTGATTTGGACAAAACTTGTTTGGAAGTGTATGCTGCAATACGACATTTGGACCTTTTAGGTTGCGTTAGATTGGCCAGGAAATTCCAGGGGCGTCTACCAGCATATGAAGCCAGAAAATTAGTTGATTTAAAACAGCTGTTCATCGACTCAGACTTGTTATTAGAGCAACAACCTTTGCTTCAGTACAAAAAAAAAATCTATTAACTTTTTCTTGTATTAGGCTGCAAAAAAATTGACTCATAAATCAAAGTGCTGATGAACTGAACTCAAAGGTTTGCACTCATTTTGAGCCCTAACTAGCTTTCTAGAGCAGAGTCATCTCCCAGAATAGATAGATAACCCAGTTTACTGCGAGTGAAGCGGGTGTGCATATGCTCTCTCCATTTCTAATGGGATGGTGACTTGCAGAGGGAATCCCACAGTGAAAGTAAGGGAGCAGCGTGGAGAAACTGGATATTGAACATTCCAGGTGCTGGGCAGAAGTTGTTGATGTGTTATATGCTGTATAAATACAATACAAGAACAATGGTTCTGCCAGGCATCTCAGTTTCTCTCTACTTTGTCCCAAAGATCTTCCAAAACATTAACTGATAGAAGTATGTTTTGTGGCACACTGGTCCGATTTGTAAGCGTTCATAACATTTTACGCAAGTTGGAAGTGTGAATTCTTTTTTCCTCCCAATTTTGGACTTTCTCCCAGTTTCTACCAAATAGCTAACTCTCTCTATCACACCGCAGCTACCAACCAACACCCATGATTGGTTATTGTCACTCTGATTGACAAGTGAGAATGATCCCACCCTACCCACCCAGAAACCACGGCCAGTTTTACTCTCTTGGAAATTCTGGTCTTGAATTGCTAAGGCGTCAACAAGATTCAAAATCTCCTGACAAATGGCCAGCATGCAAATTCTTATGAATTACGGTAATCATGGTAATAATAAAACCATGCCTTTTTGGATGGTGAGATCCCCATCATAGGATAATAGTCTGGATTACTGGAAAACCATTTAAATATATGAGCTGTTATAACTTGCATGACGTTTGTGGAATGTTTCTGACATCTTAAAGACTTTCCCCACCCATTACACTAGATACAAAACTATTTGTTTCAGTTACAGACTGGCTCCTTTCAATATTCCCACTTTGTTTATGTCTGGGAAGTGAAGTCATAATTTGATATAGTTAAACAGACGTTCTATTGTTGACGTCTGTCTGTGGATCTATTTGTGTTATTTTCAGGTAGATGGAAATCAAATGTTTCAACAGGTCTTGTTTCAACAGGTCGGGGTAGTGGTTTTGGTCTAAAACAATGTGAATTTTATGTCATTGTATTGACTTCCTATAAAATATTGGCATGATGTCTAGCTGAGCTTCTGAAAAATCTTTTTAAAGTGTTACTCGTCACTATTCAGAGACACTCCTTAAAGGTTTAGTTTCCACATATTTGTACACTGACATGAACGTTTGTTGATAATCAAGTTTAGCTATTATGGTGGAACAGGAGTTCCTCGACTTTCGGAGTTAATGTGTCGTGTAATATTTTACATATGGACACCATAGACGTAAGGTTCTAGGATGTTTTTTTTCCCCTCAGAAAATAGTTATAAATGTGTTATTTTACACCAAAATGTTGCTTTATATATATATATATATATATATATATATATATATATATATATATATATATATATATATATATATATATAAGCTTAAAATGTTGTAGCTACTTTGACCTTATTCATTCATTCATCTTCAGTAACTAATCACAGGTCACGGTAAATCCAGAGCCTATCACATTATATAACCACATATAACCACCTATAACCACATTCATCAACATTTTTTGGTTTATTTTGAAATTTATCTCTTGTTTTTTATGCAATGGAAAACATACAGTATTTCACTGACAAAATGGTTTGATCATGAGTTCAGGTTTCTGTCTATGCGGAGTTTCACCATGTTCTCTCATTTCGTGTGGGTTTCCTTTGGATATCAGTAGGTGGAATGGCTATGGTGTAAATGACTGTGCCAGTGTTTGTTTCTATGGTGCCCTGTGATAGTCTGGCATCCCATCCAGGGCGGAGTACGACCTTGCACCCAGTGATCCAGGGACAGACACCATATCCACTGCAATCCTAATGATAAAGTGCTTACTAAAGATAAATGAACGAATATAAATACAGAGCCATGAACAAGGGGCTATTCTTTACATGCAGTGTAACACATAATCCAGAGCATACTTGTTTCATGCTCCAATCTTTCATATTCCCATCTGGCTGACTTGTGGACCACAACAAATATTAAGGATATTGGAAAGAGATAAAAATGGAAAGTATGTTATAGCCTAAGGGCCATATTCAAACTTGGAAAATGAAAACTGATAAAACAGATCTCATTTTAAGTACTTATTTTTTAAATGCATATATATATATATATATATATATATATATATATATATATATATATATATCCATTGTTTACTTCAAGGCTGAATTCACCCGAGTCAGGAGATCCGATGGGGTTGCAGTGTCTTAAGCAACAAATGCTACATGAACTACTGAACAACCAAACGCCTAAAAATCATAGCTGTAGACACAAAGAGTAAAAGGCAACAGTGAATGTTCTGGGACGGAGGAGTGCCATTACTCACTGTGTGTGCTGTATGGAAACAGGCAAACAATGCAGATCATTTATAATTGCATGGCAACATTTCATGGTCTCATGCTGATTTGCAGTTCATTCAGTGATGGAGTAACTTTTCCTCCCACCTTATTCACCATTCCTCAAGCCCACAGAAGACTTTCCTGCCCAGACTTTCCGCAAGAAATTTTCTTCTTGTACGTGGGTGGTTTTCCTTTATTATGAGGCACACTGAAGGTCCTTTGGTAGTTTTACTGTATTTTGGAACTGAAATTAACTCTTTGGTTTTGTCAAAGTACAGAAAAGCTGAACATTGAACTGAAGAGCACTTGTTAAAAGTAAAAACAAAAACAAGTAGATGTCCCATCAACCCACGCCTAATCTTTATATTGTTTAAACACTACAATTGTCAAATTAATTTGAAAAATAATAACAATAACAGATAGTGTATATGTACACGACAATTTATCACCAAATAAAATTTTTGAAAACATTCTGGATAAAATATGGTAAAAATCTTGAAATTAGACTATTTTGAACCCTAAAAGAACTTAACGATTGAGGATTTTCAAGGGAATCTCCTTCTTATTTTGTAGGATCACCATACTATGACAACGTGCGTCCACTCTCATACCCTGACGCAGATGCTGTGCTCATCTGTTTCGACATCAGCCGACCAGAAACCCTGGACAGTGTGCTCAGGAAGGTGGGTACAGTGTGGCATCACAGCCATAATTCAATTCATTTGTGGATTTGATTGTACGCAGTGAACTCTTCATGCCTCTGCTTAGTCAGAGCAGGACAGTAGCTTCTATTAACTTTCTCACAAGGCTGGGTTTTGTGTTATTGGGTCAAGTGGGTTTGTGAAAAACAGCCCAGACACTGGTGGTGAGGGGGGGTTGTTGTACCAAGTTGAAAGGGAATGCAATGTGTGGGAGGTCCAGCTATGCTTTGAAATCCTGTTCACACGTAAGGAAATAGAACCAGAGGACATGTTTACATTTGTACTGAGAGATTTTGTGTGGTCGAGAGCCGTGTGACCTTTGACCCGTGATGTCACTGAGACAGAACACGATGCCTGTGGAGTCAAGTGTAGGATAAGAAACAGAAGTTTATTCCTCTACAAAGGAGGTACTGCTTTAAATATATTTTTAAAGAGGGCACGTTCATATCAGTTCACCACCTCAAAACGACAATTTAAAGAGATAGGGACCCAGTACCCTTGTAAGAAGGAGCCTGGATTGCAGACTACACTTATATAGTTTAGTCTTGTATTTATAGTCAGAGGTTTTGGATAGGGCTTGGATTTAATGTTACTTCTTTGTATCTTAAAATAAGGCAAAACAATCCTAGTAAAACCAATGACTTCTTTGGATGATCTTTTAGGCAGCAAGCAAACAAGTTCTGTTTTGTTTTTGTATCTATATCAGACAGAACCAATGATTTATACATAAAGTTTACAGAAAGAAAGGAGTCTTAATGTGGCAGCAGCACAAAGTTCACGTCAAACTTCAGGACGGGGGAAAAAATGTGCTCGCAGTGACCTTGGCAGGGTCGTTGATGCCAGATGGGCAGTATTTCGTATTTCAGAAACGGCTTATCTCCAGGGATTTTCCCACACGACAGTCTACATAGTTTGCATAGAATGATGCGGAAAAACAAAAGGGCAGCAATTCTGAGGGTCTAAATGTCTTGTTGACGAGAGAGCTCAAGGGAAAATCGCCAGTCTGGTTCAAGCTGACAGGAAGACTACGGTAACCCGAATAACTACTGTGTATAACTGTGATGAACAGAAAAGCATCTCAGAATTTGGAACATTTTTTTTTATGGTGCCACTGAATGGACATGGTATCTGAAATAGTTTCTGGTTTTTCAAACGTAATGCCTAATAAATCTATCTTGCAGTTATGTCGTTTCTAGAAGTATATCACATTTACAATATTCCTGCCAGTTGTCATGGCAGTCTACATGTTCAGAGCCAATGTTCAGCTGGCTTACATGATTAATATGATGCAATTTAGAAGGAAACAAACGAGACACTCATTGTGTCATGCACATGGTAGTTGGATCATGGATGAACTCCACGGAACTCCAGAGATGAACGCCTAACCCGGGATTGGTCATTTCAGACACAGCGTACCCATGCGAGTTTATTCCAAGATGGATGAATTTGAGGAGCAGCAATCTTTCTGTAGTTGTGGATATTATCATAAAATTTTAATAGCGCCACCGGAAGTACTGGAGCACTCGTACACAATGACCAATATTAAACTGCAGGAAATATGCGAGTTATAAGCTTGCCAAGGTAGTTTTGTCTTTGCGCAACCCTCACAGGTAGGTTTATTTTGTCGTGTTTTATTAACACCAATTGTAAAGTTCATAGTCAGCTCCATGATTAGAGCTGAATGCATGCCAAATGTCAAGAAAATTATTAACATTTGAAGAAATGTTATATTTTTGTTGAGTTTAAAAAGCCAGGGCACTTTAGCTACTTTGCACCAAATGAGTACCAAATGACATTTGGCATTTTGATTCATACAGTAAACCAAAGCCATTTGGTATTAATGTATCAGTGGATGGATTGATGGCTTTTGTAGGAATATCATTAAAAGTATCTGTTGCACACATGATATCAGGTGATCGCTTGATCTTATGAGCACCTGAAAGTATGATAGATTTTTACCTTTAAAAAATTACACCGTGTTTTTTAGTGTCTCTGAGTTATTACTGTTCAGCTTTAAAAACACAAAGCTCACTGTTTATCATGTTTGAGACAAAAGGAATTTCCCAGTAAAAGTCCCTAAATCAACACACTCTGTGAAAGTGATGTGAAAGTGAAAGAGCCAGCAAAGAGTGCCATGACCCCATAATGTCCAATTCAGTTTCCTGCTGGATAATGCTGTGCAGAAAACATTCGAAAGCCAACTTTAGGAATGGTACAGACAGGCCATATGTGTTTTAAAAATAATATTGCAATTACACCAGGCAACAATGATATGATCTATGGTCTTTCTATAATAGCAGCGAGGTGTTCCTGGATCTGAGAAAGGGACATAATGTGTACCTTTTATTGGATTCCCAAAAATATTTGTACTTAAGCAATTAAAATATATATTAACAAGTCCTGCTGAAGCATGACCATTTCCATTTTCTACTAATTGTTTTGAATTTCTTTGCAGTGGAAGGGTGAGATTGAGGAATTCTGTCCCAACACGAAAATGCTCCTGGTTGGTTGCAAGTCAGACCTGCGTACAGACCTGGCGACCTTTGTGCAGCTTTCTAACGAGTTGCCATTGACCTACGATCAGGTAAAGAAAAAAAACAACCTTCAGAAATAATAGCGTGGCAATAATATAGATGTCGGTCCGTAAATTAGTCTCTCTCTCTCTCTCGCTCTCTCTCTCAGGGTTCAAACATGGCCAAGCAGATCTCAGCTCCTTACATTGAGTGTTCTGCACTGCAGTCAGAGAACAGCGTGAGAGACATTTTCCATGTGGCCGCTTTGGCCTGCGTCAACAAGAGCAACAAAAACGTAAAGCGTCACAAGTCTTCCCGAGCCACCAAGAGATCCTCGCACATGCCCGGTAGACCCGAGCATGATTCAATGTCGTGTCTGCACAAGAGCAAGGCTAAAACCTGTTCTGTCATGTGAAGAACCGAAGAACAGAAACTCTTTTATGCATTGGTATTTTACTTGGATTTGTTTCCAATCAGGATTGAAAATATAGACTTGGAAACTTTTTTTTTTGCACTTTATACAAATTCATAGACTCCTCCAACAAGGTTACACTATATACCGTAATTCCGAGGAGTGCCGCAGCACTGAGCTTGGAACCAGAGAGACCTGAATTAATGAAGTGTTCATTGCTGTGCCAGAACTTGATTTCCCTTTTAAATTTATGCAGCATGGAAATGGTGGATTCAGATACGTCGAGCAAACCTCAGTAGGAAAAAGGACCTTTTAGTAAGTCGTTAGAATTCCAATAGTCTGTATACAAAATGTCAAGGCAAGACTAGCACCTATATGCCCTGTTTTTATTTCAGTGAAATAAATTATGGATGTATCTTACTTTGCTTTAGTGAAACTAAACTCAAATGTGACCCTTGACCAAAGCAGAACTTGATGGATTGTGGTTTAGCCTTCTCAGAACTGAGGAATTTTGTAAATGAACATGAAGCAATAAATAAAGCTTAACCTCCTGTGTGTATAAAGTCTGTCCTCTCTATTATCCAACCTTCTGTCTAACCAAGATGCTTAAAATGAGCTCCAAAGGAGCAACTAGGAATAAATACAGGACCTAGTGAATCTATGGACTAATGTAGCATTTGTCAAACAGCTCAATTTGCTGCTAAATGAAAAACAGGCACCAATTTAGTCGCCCAATTTATAATGACAACCAAACACTATTAGATTAAAGTGAAAAATGATCATATCCATCATTCTCTGAATATGATCAAGACAATTAGCTTTACCCAAGGTAGACTGAGATGGTGATAAGGGCTTAAAAATTCCATTTAGTCAGTTGGGTGCCATGTTGGTGCAGTGCGTGCCCTGAGTTCTCCGTGTGTCTGCAGGGGTTTCCTCTAAATTCCCTGAATACATCGCACCTCACATTAAAGATGCTGGTAAGTAGATTGGTGACTGTAAATTGCCTCCAACCTTGAATGTGTGGGTATGACGCTCTATGATTAACTGGCGTCCCATCCAGAGTGTATTCCTGCCTCACGCCCATTGCTCCCAGGAAAGACTCCAGATCCATCGCAACCCTTTGCACTTTGCATTGTACAATAAAATACAACTGTTTAACTAAGTCCACGCTGCACATAAATATCTACTTTAACCAAACATGACCAATCGGTTGCCACATTGCTTACATTAACCTCTCGCTACCCTCTTAGCAAAAGTTTCAAACTGTTTCTGTACAAGTATGAAGTGTATTGGGTATTAATTTACTGTAGAATCACTCAGTTTCTCTGGTGTGGGTCTGAGCATGTAGTCATAAAACCTTTCACACACAGTGTCCACACTTATGGACAATTAATTTCAGGCAGTTTTTAGCACAATATAAGATGCAAAGCTCCTCCAAATCACTCACGAGCATTACTGTAAATTAAAATTGTTTTTACTCTGGTATACTGTATCTAAATAACAAATAAAAATGTCAAAATTGTGCCTGATTGTAATTGATGCTGTAGCTTTTCTGAAACTTTCTCTATTTTTTCAATTGAACCCTCTGAAATCAGCTATTTCATGAAACAGTCCTAAATTGTGTACAGTTTTCTGTGCTATATTTTAGACCTGAATGTGAACAGTTTTTGTTTATAAACACTCTTTTTTTCTTTTTTAAATTGCAAGTGTAATGACTATAGTCATTTTATTTTTTTTTACTCATTGATCCAGTGCCTATCATGGGAAAACTGGGAGTGAGGCAGGAATACACCCAGGATGAGACTCCGATCCCATTGCACCATACACAAACACACACAAACACAAACACACACAAACACACACACACACACACGCACGCACACACACACACACACACACACACACACACACACACACACACACACACACACACACACACACACACACACACACACACACAAACAAACACAGGGGCAATTTAACATAGCCAGTTCATTTATTAGCTTGATTGTTTACCAGTGGGAGGAAACTGGTGGAAACTACCTGGAGGAAACCCACATGGACATGGGAGAACATGTAAAAATCCACCCAGAGTTGGATCTACTTTTCAGTATCTACTTTTTCTTAAAGGTTGACACTTCTGGTGTTTAATACTATTTATTGCTATGTTGAATTTTAGTATGCTTTGATTAAAAACAATCAAATCAAAAATAATATTATTTTCAACGTTTAACCATCTATCCCAGTCTGTATTTTATTCTTTAAAAGCACAGTTGTCCAGCTTTCACGCCTTCTGTGAGAACAGTGATGTGTTGCATTGAGTTCCACTGTGTGGACAGTAATTGAACCTGCAGCGCTGTTTAATGTATCACTGCTTCCTCTCAAACCTCCCACTGACATTTTGGCAGGTTTCCTTTTCCCCTGCTTTTGTGTTGTCTGCCTCGACTGTGCTTATTCGAGCTCAAGTAAGAGATGAAGTGGCTTAAAATTGCTTCCTTATATGTGGTGATTGCTTTCCTGCCAGCTACAGTACAGCAAAAGTAATGACAGGAATAAATGTAGGACCTACACAATACAGGCAAATTGTTGTGTGTTTGGTAGGGATAACAGAAGGTTTACCATGAGAAATGTTGCATTACTCTGCCAAAGAAAAAAAAAAAGAAAAATAACATTGTATTATTTAGTGAATATTAATAGTGTATTTTTTCCTGAGACACCTCATAGGTTAGTGTTTCTTTTGAAACCTGTTAATTTGATCCATTTTGTACACTGACAATACAAATATAATCCCAATAAGTATCAGCTATTATGGCATTACATTTGGACTTGCTGAAACAGACAATAGGCCCATTTTCTATCGAGTAGTTGATGTTGTAACAGCAAAACACATTATACTTCATTTAGCTAATTGCGCCTTTGAGCAGGTTCACACTGTATCACCACTTATGTGATTTTAATCTTCCACTGCTACTTTTCATTTGAGATGCAATAAGAAAGATTATGTAACACAGAGCAGTTAATCAGCGTGAAGATTCGCCCACTGATTACAATTTAATTAATATTCTATATTCCTCATGGTGTTAGTGGACCCATGCCAGTAGAAATGGTGCTGCCACATTTAAAGATTCTGAACACGTGGCATGATAAGGATTTACTGTAGCCACTGAGCTCGATCTGCTGCCTCGCGGTGTTTTACTCTTCCCGGCAGCACTCATTAACATATCTCGCTGTGTTTGAGATGAGCTGATAAGCACTGGCAAATGAGCATTTCCATGTGCCACAACAGTGGTTCATTAGGTCCGAGTTATGCTTTTACAAGCTTGAGAGTCTGTTATTGGAGTTTTTCTAGTTTGTCACTTATATTTTCAGAATCTCTTTAGCAGCTCAAAAAAACATACAATATATAGCCAAGGTTTGTGGACACCTGACCCTTACATTCATGTCCTGTTTGAAAATCCCAATCTAGATTCAGTCCCCCTTTCCTGTAATAATAACCTCTGGGAAGGCTTTCCACTAGGCTTTGGAGTGTAGCTGTGGGAACATGTGTTCAACCACACTAGAGCTAGTGTGGTCAGACACTGATGTTGGGTGAGGAGGTCTGGAGTGCAGTCTGTGTTCCAGTTCATCCCAAAGGTGTTCAGTCGGGTTGAGGTCAGGGCTCTGCAGGACACTTGAGTTCTTCCACTCTAACCTTGGCAAACCGTGTCTTCACAGGAGCACTGTTATGCTGGAACAGGTTTGGGTCTGTTAGTTCAAGTGAAGGGAAATTGTAATGCTACAGCGTACAAAGACATTCTATACAATTGTGTGCTTCCAACTTTGGGGCAACAGTTTGCACGAATGGGTGTGATGTTCAGATGTCCTCATACTTTTGGTCATACAGTGTAATTAACATGGTTTGATTAGCTTTATATTTCATGACAGTATGGTTCCAGAGTAACTGCTTATGAACCTGATATGTTGATGTCTCCTACTGAAAACTTGAATGTTTGGAAGTTATAATGTCAATCCCATGACTCCACAATTCCTATGTTAAAAGTCTACCTAGCAGCTATTGTTCTGATTCTCTTAGCACATTTACATGCTTATATATATTCCCTGCTCTATGCTAGACATGCACTTTGTAAAGGTTGATATAATGATATAATCCACAAACTCAATATCTATCTATCTATCTATCTATCTATCTATCTATCTATCTATCTATCTATCTATCTATCTATCTATCTATCTATCTATCCACTGAATCTGTCTGTCTGTCTGTCTGTCTGTCTGTACTGCTTATTTTATGTTCTGCTGAAAAACACCTCTGTATGGGATTGTATTTGCTTCTGGTCACTGCCATGTTTTGTCCTCTCCCTCTCCTTCCTTTTATAACCCAGACATTAGACCAGAGACCTTGAACCTGAAATATGTCTGTTGATTACCAGTGGTCAGTACATCCTTCAACAGGTTTTAGATTATAGTTACAGTTACATTTATATAGTGCTTTTCTAGACACTCAAAGTGCTTTACATAGTACCACCAATAATGTGTAGCATCGACCTGGCAGCCATAGTGCTCTAGAACGCCCACCACACACCAGCTATTAGTGGAGAGGAGAGAGTGATGTAGCCAATTCAGGGATCTGGATTATTAGGAGTCCATGTGGGAATTTCACCCCTACTCTTTTATCATAAGTGTCCTGGGATTTTTAATAACCACAGGACCTTGGTTTAAGGTCTCAACAAAACGTGCTGTTTTTACAGTATAGTGTCCCCATCACTATACTGGGACTTTAGGCCCCACACAGACCACAGGGTGAGCACCCCCTGCTGGTCTCCCTAATACCACTTCCAGCAGCAACCTTAGTTCCCTTTCAAAGGGAACTCCACACTGCATTTAGCATAACACTATGGGGAGCACCCTTGCACACGACCGGCATTTGAAGCTTGTGTAAAATCATGCCTATTTATAGGCCTGCCGTGATCAGGTGACATGGCAATTAAGCGTGTCGCGTGATATATATATATATGGCACCTGTGAACCGCACCGTCAGCCTTATTATCTTCAGCGAGACTGCATGTCGGTTGTTTGTGCAAAGAAACAAAAAGATGCCTCATTTTCTCTCTATCTTTTCTCAAAATCTCTGGACTTTTCTATCCCTTTAAAAAAAGAGAAGAAAAAAATGAGCGAGACAGAAAAGTATAAGTGAGAGAAATCAGCAAGTGTGTTACGCTTTGCTCCCGTTTCATCACGGGGAGTAGTGCACACTTTCTGTGTGAAGTGTCTAGAACGATGAGCCAGAACGATGTGTTAAAAATTGAGAGCAGCATATAAAGAGCTGCTTGAAGTGATTACTAAGGCTGGATGAGCCTTTTCTCCCCAGTGAAAGTAAATCCCTCATACTGCAGAAAACTCCCCTTTCTTCCAGAAGTGCATAACAAAATATCAGGCTTCTGGGGGAAAACCATGCATAAGCTGTATTTATAACCCCACAATGTCGGATTATTCGGCCATTTTTGGGAATGAATGGCATGGCTATTTAGCTATGCTGAAGGTGGAGGAGGCACTTGCGAGCTACCTCTCTCCATCGACGGCAGGTAATTTAGGGGGGCCGGCTTTGCCATCCAAGCCACCGTGTAAGGCCACAGTGGCATTGGTGGGCAAGGCCTTTGCAGTAGTAGTCTTGCTTGTGGGTCACTACAGACAATGACAGTGTTGCAGGCCTACCAAGCAGACCTGCTGAGTGAGGTCGACATATAGCGGCATTCAGCCAGTTCCTTCCCTGTTGTGTCTACTTCACCCCGCCAACCCCTGCAGACAGCCACGGGAACAGTCCCGTTGCGGCATGCTACTAGGCCAGATCTGAGAATTTTCATAAAGGCCAAGCAGACAAAGAGTAGCATGTCCTGAGGGGCCGTGGAGGGACGAATCAGGGGACATGAGGTTGTTAGGGCAGTTAGCCCCCAGTGCTACTGTAGGGCCTCCCCTAGCCAAAGCTGTCCCAAGTTTTCAGTTTTCTCTGTTCAGCTAGCTGTCACCGGGCAATGAAAATCTGATGCTTTCCCTCCAGTAGAATGTGGAATAGTTAATGTCACTAAAAGACCGTCTGGCAGTGTGGAAACTACTGCCAAATGTGTCTCCATGGTTTCTGTCTACCATAGAAAAGGGTTACCGGGTCCAGTTTAGAGCGCGACCCCAAACCGCCCCGGTTCAGAGGTGTACTCATCACAGTAGTCAGCACAGACCAGGGCCCAACGTTAGCACAGGAAGTAAGATCCCTCTTGGACAAAGGGGCCATAGAACATATACCCCGTTCCCTGATGGCGGGAGGTTTTTACAGCCATTATTTCCTGGTCCGCAAAAAATAGAGGAGTATGCGGGCAATTTTAGATCTGCGTCATCTGAACCATATTCTTCGGACATACAGGTTCAAGATGCTGACGCCCAAACTTATTGTTCCACAGATTCAGTTTGAGGACTGGTTTGTGACGATAGATCTAAAAGTTGCATATTTCCACATAGAAATATCGCTAGCTTTATCCGCTCGCACCTTCACAATGTGCATGGATGTCATCCTGGCTCCATTGTGACTCCAGGGCATCCGTGTACTAAACTACCTGGATGACAGGTTAATTCTAGCACAATCCAGAGAACTGGCAGTTCAACATCAAGATGTTGTACTCGCCCACATGAAGAGCTTGGGGCTCAGGTTGGACCTCAGAAAAGTATGCTTTCTCCAGTGCAGTGGACAGCTTTTCTAGGGGTTATAAGGATAAGGGCGTTTCTATCCCCAACATGCAATGATAAGGGCATTTCTATCCCCAACATGCGTAGTGTCAATCCTATCAACATTGAGCAAGATAAAGCTGGATCTTGGCATCCCCTCCAGTCTCTATGGGAGACTATTGGAGCTTATGGCAGCAGCAGCCAATGTCATACCATTGGGCCTATTGCACAGGAGACCATTTCAGTTGTGGCTGAGAAGTTAGGGGTTTCGTCCAAGGATGAAACCTCTGAGAGTAATCAGTGTCACACAGCGATGCCTATGTGCTCTGAATATTTGAGTGTATTCGGTTTCTAGCCTTGGGTCAAACTCTAGGGGTGTCTCCGCAGCACGAGATGATAATGACAGACACCTCTTTCATGGGCTGGAGTGCGGTCTTAGACAGCTGTCCAGCTCACGGTCTCTGGAGTGGCCCTCACCTGGAGCGGCACATAAATTGCCTAGAAATGTGGGCCATATTTCTAGCACTGAAATTCTTTCTTCCTCACTTGAGAGGTCACCATGTGTTTACAGACAACACTGTGGTGGTCTCATATATTGACCACCAGGGAGGATTATTCAGGTAGGCCCCTGTTTAGGCAGGCACAACTAATTCTTCTCTGGGCGGAGGGAAAGTTTGTCAGTGAGTGCAATGTAATTGGCAATTGGAATATGGGGCCAGACATCCTGTTGAGGTAGGGGCTGATGCCCAGGGATTGGTGGCTCCATCCACAAGTGGTGGAGTCCATATGGTGGAGGTTTGGCCAAACAGAACTGCATGTGTTCTCCTCCGAGGAGACAACACACTGCCCGCTGTGGTTCGCACTCCCTCCTCCTGCACAATTATGGCTGGACGCCATGGTGCACATGTGGCCGAGGTCAAATCTACAACAGTTTTTCCCCGATCGCTCTGCTCTCACAAGTTCTAGCAAGAGTCCGCCAAGACAGTCTACATCTGCTGCTAGTAGCGCCTTATTAGCTAGCTCAAATATGGTTCTCAGAGATAATATCCCTGCTAGATGCCACTCCTTGGGAGATTCCCATCTGCAGGGCTCCACTTTAGACCCAGTGAACTGTGCAATAGCTACAGTCCTGGAGTTCTTACAAGGACATTTCTCAGCGGGGTGGGCTCCTTCTACAATCATTGGCCAGCCATGCCCCTGTTGATCGAGCCTCTGTGGGGCAACATCCTCTAACTTCGAGGTTTATGAGTGGTGTCAGGCAGCTGAGGCCCATCTGCAGGCCACGCATACCGTCCTTGGACCTTTCTGTGGTCCTGGAAGGTATGTCAGGTGCCCCATTTGAGCCTTTAGCATGGATCTACTGTCTCAAGCATGTCTGACCGGCATCTGATGCTTGTGTAAAATCATGCCTATTTATAGGCCCGCCGTAATCAGATGACGTGGCAATTAAGCGCATCGCGTGATATATATATATATATATATATATATATATATATATATATATATATATATATATATATATATGGCACCTGTGAACCGTACCGTCAGCCTCTATTATCTGAAGCGAAGACGCAATTCCCAGGTCTACCCCGGTATGACAAAGCTACACAACATCTCATTCCCTTCTCAGGGAACAGGGTTACATGCGTAAATCAAGACGTTTTCCCCAGGAAGAGTCCCATCCAGGTACTGGCCAGGCTCACCCCTGCTTACTTTCAGTGGGATACCAGGCAAGAACTGCAGGTAAATATGGCTCTGGCATCGAAACATGCTTGCCTTACGTTTGTGTAGTTCCATACTGGTTTTATGTCAATACTACACCTTAAAATGCAAATAAAGCACAATTGCTAGTTGGAAACACTTAAAAAGCATTTATTTCATTGTATTTCGGTCAAAAATGGGTCAAAATGCCAACAGAGCACCACTTGGCAAAAAGTCGATGCTAACCTGTCCATTTATTGAGTGATATGTAAGTTGATATTTTTTATATATATTATTTTTTCAACTTTACTTTCATATATAGTGTATCATGGTTATGGTTTGTGACCCTCTACTTTCCATATCCATGCTTTTACTGTATTGACAGAGATGTAATTTAAGTAAATGCATAGGGAAACATCTCTCAAATTTTTTTTCCAGTTCTCAATACCTCTGAATCACTGGCTGGCAATGAGATGTTCAGTATAATGGTGCAAATTCTTTTGAGGATAAATTGCTATATAAAAGTAACTTTTAAGAGAGAAACTCCCCTGCCTGAAAAACATTTAATAGTCAACGTAATTTCCCTAGCGAATTTCTGGATTACAACAACATGAATTTTATTCTGAGAATCGCTCACAGATATATTTTACCAATCAAGCCATCGTGTACTCTACTCCTCTGACAGTGTTCATGATGTTTCAGCAGAGACCTCTCTGGCTGAGTGGCTAATTAGAGCTGTGAACATTTTCTTCTTCAGTTTGGGGAAACTGAGTTTAACAAACCCCTCAGGAGTTTCACACATACTTACAAACAGACTCTTGCTCAATAGTCATAACAGTGTTCTGGTACTGATAGCCTTAATGTTAGTCACATCTCAGTGTTGGTGTAATCTCCTTATATGGTTTCTGATTCTCACTAATTCTTTAGCTATTAATGTTCTGTACGAAAGGAAAGGAACAAGCTTAACCCGCCAAGCTACCTGCAACAGCAATAGAAAGGAGGACAGTTTGGAAAAGTACACAGTCAACTGGGGAATTTTTGACCCTCATAATGATGTCTTCAGGCAGTCAGATTATATTTAGAGTATGTGTGTATGTGTGTCTGCTGAAGGGCAAATACAACACTTCATATCCTATCTCTAAAGCCTCCTCTGCCTTTGTGAAATATTAGGCATGTATCAACACGTTCATCAATTACATACAAAATGTGAGTTCATTTTCAGTTCATGTACAGTGGGGGAAATAAGTATTGAATGCATTAACATTTTTTTCAGTAATCATTATTAACTCAAGACATCATTATTAACTCAAGAAATCAGGAAATATAAAGAATTCACAACATTAAAGTCCATTAACAAAGTTATGTGTAATAAAGTGGAATGACATATCAAAAAAGTAATGAACATGCTAAGAAAAAGCAGTTCTCCAAGGCAAGGTAAGGCGATGAACCAGCTGAAATCCGTAAGTAGTTATAAAGTAATCATACCCCTTATCTGTGCAAATTAATGTCATCTGGGTTAGTAAATGAATGGTCTATAAAAGGCTTTTTTGTTACCAAAGTGTCAGAGAAGAAACATCTCATGATGACTAAAAGCAAAGAGCTCTCCCAAGACCTTTGCTACCTTATTGTTACGAAACATATTGATGGAATCGGATACAGATGCATTTCAAAACTTCTGAATCCTCCAGTAAGCATCACTGGGGCCATTATCCGGAAGTGGAATCAACATCACTCCATCATCAACCAGCCACGCACAGGAGCTCCTGACCAGGGAGTCAGAAAAATAGTCAGAACAGTAGCCCAAGAGCCAAGGACCACTCGGAAAGAGCTCCAGGAACACTTGGAGGAAGCAGGTACCATCGTCACAGAGAAAACAACTGGCAATGCACTCCACCGCCATGGCCTCTCTGCACGCTCACCCCACAAGACTCCATTACTAAAGAAAAGACATGTCGAAGCTTGTTTAAAGTTTGTTACAATTCATTTGGACAAGCCTATGTAATACTGAGAGAATGTAGTCTGGTCAGACGAGAGCAAAATTTTACTTTTTGGCTGTCATACTACACACCATGTTTGGAGAAGAAATGGCACTACACATCATCCTAAAAACACTATACCAACAGTGAAGTTTGGAGGTGGAAGCGTCATGGTGTGGGGCAGTTTATCATCACATGGTACTGGCAGACTTCATATAATTGAAGGAACGATAAATGTAAACCTTTACCGTTAGATTCTTGAGAAGAATCTGCTGCCATCCACCAGGATGATGAAGATGAGATGTGGGTGGACCTTCCAGCAGGATAACGATCCAACGCATACAGCAAAGGAAACTCGCAACTGGTTTCAGAGAAAAAAAAACAAGGTGTTAGAATGGCCCAGTCAATCACCTGACTTGAATCCAATTGAACTAGATTTAAAGGCAATATATTTAGAAGAATGGGGCAAAATCATACCTGAATACTGCGGCCCATTAATTTCTTCATACAGGAAGCGTTTTGAAGCTGTCATTACAAATAAAGGCTTCTCCACTGAGTTTTAAATCAATTTCAGTTAGCGTGTGCAATACTTTTTTCCTGTGTCATTCGACTTTATTACACATAATTTTATTTATGGACTTTAATGTTTGGATTTCTTTATATGTCTGGAAAACCTGGTGAACATTTAATGTGAATAGCCTCATTGGAAATATATTTACTGAAAAAAATGTTGAAGCATTCAATACTTATTTCCCCCCACTGTATGTAGGCACCTTTGCTGTATTATAGCACTAACATGTGCCAGGTTAATTTATAGCTTATGTGGTATGGGAAAGTAATGTAAACTATATATATATATATATATATATATATATATATATATATATATATATATATATATATATATATATATATATATATAATGTGAACCTCAAATGCTTTAGGCAAGGCAATGCTTGCTCTCCATCTTCATGCTTGACCTCACTTAGGTGAAGCTCATCATCCATTCAGCCCCACACCCTCCTCCTATGCTTTCTTTCCTAGTGTCGAAAAATGCCAGTGAGTCCCTCAGGACATCCCAAAGCAAACCGTCCCCAGACAGACCCACCATCACCACCCTGAAGGTCAGGTTACCACTCCTTATCTCATTACCAGCTGAGCCTCTACACACCAAAGCCATTCGTACTGATTCTGTACCCAAGGCATTATTGTAACCATCACATAAGATGGTTATCATGTTCACAGACCACAAGTTGATTTTCTTCCAACACCTTTGCAATGGCAGATAAATCTGCCCATGATAGCTGCCTCAGGGATGATGGGCAACAGTGACCTGTGTGTCTGACCTCTTCTCCTGCATAATTCAGTCGGTAATGAAGTACAGAGCAAACATTATTAACAAAGAGAAAGAGTGTGTGCTCAGACTGCTGCCTAGAGTGACCTCTCCATCTAGCACATTTACAATGGACTGAGATTGAAATCTACATTTTTTTTGTGTTTTGCTGTTGACCATGCACTGATGTTTGATTTAGATTAAATGCAGACTTTCATCCTTTCTACAATATACCTTTGTATTGATTAAAATTTAACTGTCTGCAGACCCTCGAGTAATGATTTTCTTTGTTTGTTTTTGTTTTAGGCTACAACCCCCCCCCCCCCCCCCCATCCTCCACTACAGGATGAGGGAAAGAATAAAATCAAATCCAGCCCACAGCAAAGACCCTAGCACATTTTAAGGTAGCCATGTTTTTTCTTTTTCTGATGGTGCCTTTGCTCCATAAAACACTCTATTCTCTGTTCCACATAATACATAATCCTCCAGAACCTAATAAGTGTTATTAATTAAATACTGTGATTGAGGTTCAGTACATGCTCTTGGTGAGATATTGGCCCATTTGTATTTCTTCTCATAATCATCAATCACACATCTTTCTCTCTCTCTCTCTCGCTCTCTCTCTCTCTCTCTCTCTCTCTCTCTCTCTCTCTCTCTCTCTCTCTCTCTCTCTCTCTCTCCTGATGCTATGCAGTGCCCTGCTGAGAACCATTACAGCTTATAGCCCTGAGGGTGCAGGCCGTCGCGTCAGCAGCAGACACAATTCAGACCTCAATTATCTTCAGATCCATCTTTGTCGCTGACAATTTTATGTGCACATCGGTAATTGTGAAGAAATTAATGCAATGGAGAGCTTGGGGAAAGGACGGGCAGTGCAGATCATTTTGAATTCACCTGCACCTGCAATAATTCTCATTCTACGGAGAAAGTACAGTGGTGAGTCTTTCTTTGTAGGTCCGCTCCTGGTAGTCTGCACATTCATTGTTGCATCCTGTGTGAGTGAGTATTAAAGTACTTTCAAGGACTCTCTTTACCTAAAATGTTTTAACCATTTATGTGACAATCTGGGGAAAAAACTTTAACTGGACTCAGGAATCAGGTAAAAATAACAAAAAATCGAGTTTTTGGGGTTTAACTGCCAATAGTATACTTTGACATATCTATTTTAAGAAAACATTCATATATTTTACCTAAGCAACTTGGAAATGTTTTTATATGGATTAATTTTTAACTGTCAAAATTTCCCCCTCTCAGGGCGTGGCACACTCCCCAGCAAACGTTGCTCCCTTTTGTTTTGTTTTGTTTACATTTACATATTCCTTTGTTTTCATTTGATTCTTGTCTCCGCCTCTATCCTGTCATTGGTCCCTGATTGTTTCCCTGATTAGGTCCAGATGTTCTGAGTTCAACCCATGATTAGTTTTTCTATTTATGCCCTTCTGTGTCTGTCTTGCTGGCAATGTTTTTGTGTGTTATTGAGCATTGGTTTTCCTATTGTTCTATTACAGTATTTCCAAGTTTTCACCCTTATCTGTTTTCCTGTGTTTTGCATTAACGAATACTTCTCTTTTGATGCTGTCAACCTGTTATTTGACCCCTGCTATGACAATGATCAGTGGAGTCAAGAGAACAATGATGAGGCTTATGTTTAAATGCCCCCAGTGACTTTTACCTCAGGTGATTAGACAGAGACTGATGTGGATGATTCTAATAATCAAAATTAGAACTAGTTTCCCTTTGGAAACATATTTTTCTAAATTTGGTTTTCAAAAGTAGTTTTTTCCATAAGTAGATTAGGTTATAAATGTAGAAGTTGGTGAGGTGTCTTTCACTGCAATAAAATCCTCAAATACAATTTTCTCATTTTTCACTATTGGAGTTACCCAGATTGCATCTGGATGTGGGCCACTTCAGGCAGTGATGCAGCACTGCTGGCCTTCTTTTGGCCCGGACTAAATGGATATGAACCTGAAGTGGCCCACATGTAAAACAGCAAATCTGGCCCAAATATACCAAATCACAAGTGGGCGCTTTTTTTTTGGCAAAGATGTGGTGTTCACTGTAATGTGTAATCTGGATGTGACCCTAAAGTGGCCCATGTGGTAAATAATGAATTTGGCCCAAATATCACAAAACAAATTTGGCCCACCTTTGGCAAAAATGTGGCACATGCGGCATTGCTATGGCTTGCTTGTGGCAAAAATCTGGCAAACATGAGCAGACCACCCAAGTGCCATTATTCCATGCGGTATGTGGGCCAGATGAAAGTGTCTGGTGTGGGCCAGATCTGTGCCACAGCAATTTTGCAATTAGGCTTTAAAATGGCATAATTTTATACTGATTGAGATACATGCAAAGGGAAACATATTTTAGTTCAAGAAAGTTGGTAGTTTTCCAAACTATATATATAGCAGAAAATGTCGAAACTTGACCATGTGAAAGGTTTTTATCAGGCCACCAACAAATGAGGCCATATACTACATAACTCTAATGTATTTTTTGTGAATAATTGTAAATGAAGGGCAATTGTTTGGTTAATACATTCATATACACAGAAAATGTGGTATATTATATTTCTCATAAATATCAGAAACAGTTCACCATCACCCCTAACATGATGAAAATGTTCCCCCCAGACACACACCCACATGCACAATCCCAAATCAGAAAAAATTTAAGAAATGATAAGAAATAAACCAGAGAGCTGAAGGATTATGGCACTCCAGTGGATGGCATGTCACACTATATGTTTGCCTCTGTAGTGATTCTACTGCTTTGACATTTTAGCCACAGTGGAGACCTATATATGTCAAAAATGCCTGACATCTTGGCAAACAAGACATTTTTTTCCTGCTAGGCTCGAAAGCAGGAGAATTTCTCTCAAATGAGTGAGCTTTTGGGCAGTTAGTAGGTGTCCTGCAGCATAATCTGTCAGCCAACATCAACTTAAGGACCCTGTTCCCTGTTTTCTCTTGGGCTTAGATATAAATGGTTTTCCGGAGGAGACATGGGTGTTAATGTGACATGGAAGTCATCTGGGAAGGCGTGAGTTGATGATGTGGAAATTATTCGCATGCAGCAAATCTATTTTCAATTAAATTCTATTAAAATTTGTTTCATTCTCGCTTAAGACTGTGGGCCTTTTAGGATAGGAGTACAGTAGTGTACAACTAGTGTACAATTAGCTACCTCTATTAAACCCAGGTTGCTGTGCACTGTTGAGATCACAGTCCTACCATTACTATCAGAGTGCTGTAAATCTTCAGGTCTGTATTCTGAACTATTAAACCGTTTGCCCCTATCAGAGGCACTACCTGGCCGTCCAAATTTACAAAGAAAGAGTTTCTGAAACATTTTTGAGACTGTATTCATCAATACACCTACATCTTATGAATAAAAGATTTTTGGAGTGTTTAATATGGAACAGTAGATTTGCAATGCCAGTGATTCCCATTGAGTAGCATACTGGTTAAACCTGTGGATGGATTGTTACTGAGACACTGAGGTCCAGACATTATCAGTGTCACAAAACCTTTCCTTCACTGGTTACTAGGGTTCCCCTCACAGTCAAACCCAACCCATCCATTAAAGCTTCCTTTGTTGGGTAGAATCAGTCTTGCAATCAGAAATGTCCTTGTAATTGACAAACACATGATGGATTAAAATGATGGATTTCCAGTGTCTTATTTTATTAAAGGACACCTTGATTGGCCTATAAGCTGAGAAATGTCTTGTCAGGAATTTAGTCTGAGGGTCCATGTACTGTAGTCCATATAATGGCTGATCCATAACATTGATCCATCTATGAGTTTTCCATCTATGAGTCTTGATGTGTCATTTATCCCAATCGAGGTCATGGTGGATCCAAAGCCTATCCTTGGAACACTAGATGCAAGGTAGGAATACACTCTGGATGGGAAACCTGGGCACCATGCACATACACATTCACACTTTGTCACACCTTGAGGGTGTTTAGAGTCACCAATCCACCTACACCAAGAACCAAAAGGAACCCAACACAAACATGGGGAAAATATGCAAAAATCATTAAAGATGGTAATCCAAGCTCAGGTTCAAACCCAGGACCCTGCTGGAGCTGTAAAGCAACATTTCACAGACCACATTGACATGAGCTGGTAGAATCAATGTGGCAATGACAACAAAGTCAGAACTGACACACTCAAAGATGACTGAGGGATGAGTGAGTCCACTTGACAGCACACATGTTAGTGTGATACCTGTCAAGTTCAAATTCGTCTTTGAAGTCAAGTCACTTTTGACCCACATGCCAGAAGTAGATAAGGAGTGAGTTCAAGAAAATGAGAAACATGAAAATGCCATTTATCTTAAACTGTTAAGATGATTAAGAAGCAGATGGTTCCAAAGAAACTTTGAAAAGATGCAAAATTTATAGTGATTGCACTTATAATTATAAAATGCTTCACTTTTATGTAAAACTGAGCCAATTTATTTGCACCATCATGTTTGGTAAAAAGTGTATGAGTTAATTTGACCTAGCAATGTAGCTAATTGCTGCACCTTTTTAGCCTCATTTTAAACATCATGATTTTCTGACTGTTAAATGTATCATTCAAAGGTTTTTTTATGTTAACAGGGAAAATAAGCCAACTCACCTTAATCAAGAAAGGAGCTGCCTATTCAGCTCTTCATAAACCCTTGATCTCTTTTACAGTCAGCATGGTCAGTGTCCACAGACTGCAGGCTATTTTCTTAAAAATGCCCTTTTCATCCTTATTTACTTTCATCATCTCTTTATACTGGGTATAATAAACACAACCTCATGACTGACAATGTAATGAATTTCCATGAGTCAATATGAAATATATATATTTTTTGTCTTTCTACTAATTTCCTACTAATTTTGTTAGAAGATTGGATTGTAATTACTAGGAATTGAAATTAACACCTGGCCACCTGCTAAATGTGAGTTAAATCTGACAACCGTAGTTTGGTAGCCATACAGTTCATTTTAAAACGCTCTCCGTTTACACTGGCATTTTCAAACGTTTTCCAAAAATTGCTCGTCCACACTGAAATGTCTGAATCCCTATAATGTTTATGGCTAAAAACGTAAGAAGCTTTGGTCTGCATCATTTCCTTCAGACATTTATTTAAAAATGCAAACTGAAGGTTGTACAAAGTGACATGAATCTTTAATAAAACTATCAACCTGGATAGCAGGCACAACAACTGCAGTACAACATCGTCCACCAGCTTGTTTGTGCTGAGTTGAATGGGTCACATGACTGTGTCACGTGACAAAAAAAAAACAACGTTTTCTCAGTCCACACTACAACACAATAAAACGGACAAAACTGGACAAAATACCATCTCAGTGTAGACGTAAAGCTAAAACATAGAGAAAAAGATGTGTTTTCAAATGTATCCTGATTAAAGTGGATTTATCCTTATAGTCTATATTCGTGTCACCTATAATGAGTGTCCTTGCTTATGAACGTTTTCCTGACTCAACTTGACTTTTCCACAGCCACTTTATCTCAGAAATAAACAACTGTAATTCCTAAGTTTGGCCAAATGTTGCAATATAAAGTATGTCTTGGAAGAGATGAGATCAAATAGTGACAAAACGGCATCAGGTGAAGATTGAAAATAGTATTTTAAAAAAAGAAAGAAAAGAAACAGATGCTTGGTGGAACTTCAACCAAGACTTGAGGACCTCTAAAGCTTTTTTGACAGAAATCAAAACCAGTACATTATCCCTTTACCCTCTTTAGAAAAAAAAAAAGCCAAAGTACACCCACTGATGTGACTTTAAGAAGAGTAAGAACATGTACTAACCCTTTCCTGATCCCCTCAATGTGATGGACATAAATATTTTAGCATTCCTCATCACACTTACGAAACACACAGGAATGCTTCCTATCTTTTGACCTCCCAAAGGTGAACACTTATTTCCCGTGGGTCTTATGTCACTATCCTGTTTATCAACACTGAATGTGTAGAATATTGCTTTTCCTCTCAAAATCAACACTAAGGATTCTGCAAATTCTTCTAAAAGTGGCTAGAGACTTGGTGCCATTTGCTCCCCTTGTACTTTCTGTAATTTAAAATAGGTGATAAGGGCCACACTTTAGGGCTGTTAATTAAATAACTGGATCCATTTGAGATACCGTTTTTTTTTTTTTTTTTAAATTCTTGCATGGCTTCAGTAAGCTCTCAGAATTGAAAAGTTATAACTATTCTCAAGAGCAAACTCGTATAAAAGTTTGGAATGATTATGGTTAGAGGCAGTGTTAGAGGAAGTAGCTTTTTTATTACTTCATTTGCATGAAATCCAAATGTAATCTCTACTAATTTTGTAAGCGGTCACACGGGGTTACATAATATTAGTATGGTCCTTAAGAACTTTATTACACCTGTGTGAATAAAAAGCTACTTTTTTTCTGATTTATGGAATAAGGATGATATACAGTAAGCCTGCGGTTATGTTCCTCAATATCCTTTAAAAATGTGATGCAATTTCTGTCATGTATCTAGAGAATTGGCTTTCTCTGTGGCACTGTGCATGAATAATTCTGCTCTCAGAGGTCATGAGTTAATCACACCAGTGAGAATTTGAGCTCAGCAGATAGAGAGCACCAACATTCAATATCTACTTTTGTCAAGATATTATCATATTATTTGTAATTGTATTAAAATCTACAACCATAGACATTTTTCTGTTAAACACAACATGGAATAGCCTCAGCTTTCAAACATTCAATTCAATTCAATTCAATTTTATTTATATAGCACTTTTAACAATAGTGATTGTCTCAAAGTAGCTTTACAGAAACATATAAACCATTGAGCAAGCCAGTGGCAATAGTGGCAAGGAAAAACTCCATAAAGAAGAAACCTTGAGAGGAACCAGACTCAGAAGGGAACCCGTCCTCATCTGGGTAACAACGGATAGTGTGAAAATAAAGGAAAGTTCATTATGGTTTTTATATGAAGTCTGTTTGTGTAACTAGTCCACTGTTCACTAAAGGAGACCTGAGTGCAAAACTGCATGTGGTAATTGCAGTCTCAAGGCCATAGCAGCAACCGTAGTCCCATCAACTACAGCAAGAATGTCCATGTGGAATTAAGGTCCAAAACCATTTCCATGGTATTTAAAGCGATACCATCCTATGCAATCTCCAGGCTGTAGCCTCCAGTTGAGCAGTTGTAGCACTCCACATCAGTGCAAAATAAAAAAATAAATAAAAACAAATGTAACATGGAGTCAGTGCTTAATTAGAAAAGTTTTTATAACTGAAAAAAACAAACAAACAAACAAACAAAAAACGTCTGAGCAAATTCCTCACATATTTTATGATTGAATGACAAAGTGTTTAACACTCTGACAGTTATTTCCTCAACATCTCATTTCCTCACAGTGGTCCAGCACAAAGATCCGGAAAAACAGTTTTGGCACTTAAAAAGGAATAAACAGGATACAGACAGTGCTTTGAAAACACACACACACACACACACACACACACACACACACACACACACACACACACACACACACACACCCTGTGTAGAATATCTCACGGGTCGTCATAATTTCCAAACATGTTGTAGCAGACCACCCAAGAGGCCTTGCTGTCCTGTGTCAACTTGTCAAAAAGCTCATTACACTCTCGCTTTACACATGAAAGCAGATATCAGCGTACATCAGATAATGCTTACAGAAACTCCTCTTTATTACAGTTTCGCTGAAATCATATAAATAATCTGATTTTAAGTTTTAAGAGGAAACTGAATAAAAGAATGGATCTGTGTGTGTGCCAAATTACATGTGTTATTGCTTATCTCAAAGGACATCAATTAGTGTAGTGAACATATTTTTTACCAATGGAAATAATGTTACTATATATTATACCACAGCACTATTGAATTCACAATTCTGATTCATAACAGCAGATACGATATTAGTTCAGCTGCAAGGCAAATCATAGGTTTATACTGTATTAATGTGCTCTATATATCATATTCATTGTTGATATGATGAAGTTTATTTAGCATGTTTGTAGACACAGAACAAAATTTGTTTCTTGGTAACATGACAAGCTGCATTTTTTTCCTTCTTAACTTCAAGAGAAAGAAATAAGAGGGGCTCTTTATGGAAACATAGGGATATATATCCATACATACATTTTGTATATATATGTTATAACATGTTATAGCTATAAGTGATGACAGGAACTAACTTGTTTCATGGATGTTCCTCAACAATAAATGTAACTTCTTTCAAAAATAATGTTAGTGTTGTTTGTGTTGTGGGGGAAGAAAAACACCTCAGGATATGATATTATTCCAAAATAACACTTCAGTGTAGTAACATTAACTCCACTTTGTGTTGGGCTTTACACCATCCTGTCATTGATTATTTTCCTATAGCAGCCCATCCTGTCGTATTTTATTCCTTTACTTATTAAGTTTTCTGACTAAATCATATAATAATAAATCATAAATCATAATCATCCAAGATGTCATATTTAACAAAATAACTAAAACACAGTCCCACCAACCTTTTTGTGATTATTAGAGTAAATTGTGTCATTGTATCCCAACCCACATTGGGATTGCTGTACTTTTTGTTAAGAGTGGAATAAGTCTGAGTTCATGCCATGTTGGAATTACCGTAATTATTAGATGACGCCCTTGGACTCGAATCCGTATGAGATGATATTGTTGACGACTGAAAAATTGCATTAAACTGTATTGTATATCTTTTGTTTAATTTTAGATGAATCTTGCATTATTAAAACATTAATAATATATATATATATATATATATATATATATATATATATATATATATATATATATATATATATATATATATAGTAAGGATATTAGTCCGCGGTGGGTGGAGCACAGACACACAGGAGGCCATTGTAACTGCGAAACGAAAGTTTTCTTTATTTGTGAGGTTCTGGGGGTGTGCGTGAGTGCGAGGGTGTACGTGCATGCTCTCGTGTGCTTGCGTGTGGGCATGGCAGCGTGTGGTGCGGGATCAGTGGGCTGCAGGGCTTCCGGCGTCGCGCCGATGCTTTCCGGAGGAATCGAGGCTCTTCTCGGCAGTCAGGCAACGACGCGTGTGCAGCTAGGGAGTGGAGGCTTCGTTCAGGTCCGAGTCTTCTGCAAGGGAGAAACAAACACAGACACAATGCCGATTAGAACTGGGCTGAACTGAGCTCTCCCCAGTCACTCCGCCAGGTCGTCCACTCGGGGGAGGGGATAGCTGTCAAATTCTGAGACCTGGTTCAGCTTCCGGAAGTCGTTGCATAGCCGCATACTTCCGTCGGGTTTTGGCACGACGACAATGGGGCTGGACCAGGGGCTGTTGGACTTCTCGATGATATTATCTTGCAACATTCGGCTAACCTCCTCCTCGATAGCCTGGCGGCGGGCCTCCGGGACTCGATAGGGCCGCTGTCGCACCACCACTCCTGGTTGGGTCTTGATTTCATGGTGGACCAGTTGTGTCATCCCTGGGGCGGTAGAGAACACATCTGTAGTTTTTGCCCGGGAGTGAGATCTTCACCCAGCTGGACCACTGTACGCTCATCCTGGCTTGTCTCAAAGGTCGCGAACGTCGACACTATTGGGGCTGGCTCTACCCACTTCTTCAACAGGTTTATGTGGGAAGTTTGGGTGTCGGCTCGCTTACCGGGCTGTTGCAGGCGATAGTTCACAGGCCCCTTCCTCTCAAGGACAGTGTAGGGCCCTTGCCATTGGGCTGGGAACTTTCAGGAACTGTTCGGTACTAGCAGGAGCACCCGGTCGCCAGGTTGGAACTCTCGGGGTTGCGCTGGCCGGTCGTACACTCACTTCTGTTCCTCCTGGGCGGCTTTCATGTGCTCCTGGATGATCGGGGCCGCTCGGTCGTTGATTATGTGCAGGAAATGCAGGAGAAGATTGACCGAGTGGCCCCGATCGTCCAGGAGCACATGAAAGCCGCCCAGGAGGAACAGAAGTGAGTGTACGGCCGGCCAGCGCAACCCCGAGAGTTCCAACCTGGCGACCGGGTGCTCCTGCTAGTACCGAACAGTTCCTGCAAGTTCCTAGCCCAATGGCAAGGGCCCTACACTGTCCTTGAGAGTAAGGGGCCTGTGAACTATCACCTGCAACAGCCCGGTATGGGGAGGGCTGTTCCTCCCAGGCTTCCCGAGCCACGTCCAGCAGTCCTCCAGGTCGCCGTCCGAAGAGGAGTTCGAAGGAAGTGAAGCCCGTGGAGGCTTGGGGGCACTCCCGGACAGCGAAAAGTACATAGGGCAGGAGGAGGTCCCAGTTTCTTCCTTCCTCGTTCACCACCCTCCATAACATTTGCTTTAAGGTTTGGATGAACCTTTCGACGAGTAAATGAAGGAAGTATGTAGTGCACTAGAGGAGAACTATGTAGCTAGAATTGGGATGACTAAATTAGGAGACAAACTGGGTAAACACCAAAAACAGTAGTGGTTATGATGAAACTCTGAGAGTATTGAACAAATTTAGAATATTCGAAAAGTTGTTGGAATTCCACTTTTAACACTTCCAGCTCTCTTTAACTTCATACTTCATGAAATTTAACTTTGTGCACACTAATATGAACAGATTTCCAGTTCAATACAGGCCAATGTCTTAAAAAGCTAGAATCTCTGTTTGAAAAAAATTGACATTTTCTTTCTCTGCTTCTCTTAACATGTGCTTTACTTATAGCTCTGTACCAGCTGTGTTTATTCAGATGGTTTAGACCAGTTACAGCTGGTGCTTGGTTTTCTTTCAACCGTCCTTTACACTTAGGCCTGCAGCAAAGATTCTTCATGTTGTGAATTTAGAGAGGGTTGTTTTGTCATTCTTAGACATTCTCAACTCTCAAGTTCTACTTAAAATCAAATCACTCACTGCTGGCAGATGCTGATTATGTAAGCTGTGGATCAATACTTACACAACTCGTACGAAGCCTCATGGCGGTCCTTTATCGTGGGAAAAAAACAAAACAGTGAAACTCTCTCGAGTTGAAAGCTTGAGAAGCTAATATCTGCTAAGCGAATCTGGCAAGCTGTAGCATCCCCTGCGGCTAATGCAGTGCCCACACATAGCAAGTGCAGCTGCATGACTGCCATTATCTCGCTTCCAATCTCACATAAGGACTCATCTGAGTAATGTGGGGAGGTACTGTACATTGTTCGACACTCCCTTCCTGCAGTTCCTACATGTGAATTCATTGGGTTTCGAAAAAAATATATAAATGATTGCTTAGGGACAAGAACATTCTTTTGAGAATCCAGCTGGGTGGAGAATTTCACTCAAGGCTTTTTTCACTTCTGACTGGCTAAAAGAGAAAGCAGATGCCAGTGTACAAAGTCAGGAATCAGGACCATAAATTCAGAGTCAAATTCTGTGGATGAATATATCACATAGCTTGGTGAAGTGATATTCTTGCAAAAATGCTACAAAGCCCTTGATTATAGAGTGTACACATGGTGAATGCTAGCATCTGTGCGAAATAATGACATACTTATAGTATTTAGTATCAAATATTTATACTTTTCCAACATTTTGCACTGAACTATTGTTGTCTTTTTAATCAAGAAATGAAAGTGATATATTTTAGTCTGAAAAATCAGACAAGGGATTCGGCTTTTTTACTGCATGTTCAGCACTTTGGACTGCAGAGAAATAAAAGGGCGGAGGAAATCCTGTAATGTTTATTCATGTGGTTTCCCATGGATTTAAGACCTCACCTATTTAATTTATTTGTCATCTGACCAGTTGTGACTTGCATGGAAGTGCTTGTGAAAACATCCGTGCTTTTTTTTTTAATGTCTTTTGAACATTCAGGTGATTCTTTGGGGAGGATCATTTTTTGCTTCCACCACATTCTTGTCTGGAATTCCACATCCCCATTCAGTGGGATGAATGACAGATATTCTTTTGAAAGCGCACCATTCAATGTAGTGCTGTACGTCCTGTTCACATCCTGGGACAAAGCCATTTTCCTTCTCCCTCAGAGCTTTTCCAAAACATCCATCATTCATTAAGCAGGCTCAGGCGAAGGGACGGACATTTGTGCAGGCTTTCCAAGAGATAAACTCTAATATAAGGAATCAAAGATTGCGTATAAACCTCACAGTACTCACAGACAGGACACCAGAAGCGTAAACAGTTTTAATAGTGATCTATTAGTGAGTTTGTGGAAGATGAAGCCTATGGGACAGGCGGGATGGAGCATAGCTGATTTATTTGATTATTTTGGCTGGCATTGGAATCACCCAGCTGGTACTACTTATGCCTCACAGCTAGGTAACATTACATCCGATGCCAATCACACACATTATTTTACAATTGGGACATGGAGACCAGCTGAAACTGCTTAATTATCAACTGGGGGAAAAAGCAGTAACTAATAGAATTTGATGTTCACATGAACATGATATTTTCCACCCAAAACGAACAAAGGAAATATTGACAAAGATTTTATAGAACAAAAGAGTGTAATATTAAAGATTCACAGGGCCAAAGTCTCCAGCAAAGTCAGAGCTTTATAAATTAGAAAGGTATTATTATTTAAATATTTAAGACTTAAATTCTTTACAATAGCATTACTAATAAAACCACATTTAAAATGTATGGAAATGCACATTAAAAAAACTTGATGGGTCATTTTAATCAAGATAACCAAGTAACCTTGATTACTGTATACTGTCAAAGTGCTGTCAATATGGGTTTAGGCAATATCGCACAAGAAAGAGTGCGGTTATACTGAATATCTGTGATTCAGCTGTAGGTCAATACAGCTGTACTGATATTCAGTATAACCGCACGATTGCGAGTGCGATATGGCTTTTAATACAATTCTGTAAACGATAAATTAATATCAAGTAACTGACATTTCGACCAAAATATGGCCAAATGTTTTGTTTATCTTTGCTCCACTAGCATAAATAGATCCCGAAAGAAGCCGCGCTCACTTTATAGCACGTCGACTAGCAGGCTAGCTAGCTCGCATTCATTTATACATTCCTGTTAAAGGTGCATTTGGTGAACCTGGCTTCCCTTCTTCCTTTTCATCTTCATCTGACGAGCTTTTATGTCAGAAATTACATTCCTGAAAAATGTATCGTTTGCCATGTCCGCTGATGAGGGCACTAACTCTACTATAGTAACCGTTTTGAAAAAGGAAGTGGAATTTTACATGGAGCAGACTGATACAAACAGTGAAACTTTCCAGTGTGGTTATACTAAATATAAGCACTTTTGGAACGCCGCTTGACTAATCAAATTAGTGGACCAGAACTAATGGTTGTATAAGGACTCTTAGATAATAGCTCATTTCAGGGTCATTTTATTATTTTATCTTCTACTGTAATTGAACTGTACTTGCATGGTGTATTAGTTGAATTCTGTGTTTTAGAGATCCTTTGTTGGATAAACTTCCTTTATATGTATTTCATCTGGATTTTTTCAATGACAAGTAAAATGGTCAATGTTTACCACCTACAGTTTAAGACTGATATGATTCGTTATACACACAAATGTGAATACTGAAAATTAACTGGAGATCTACTGAATTTCAATGAAGCATCCATCCTCCTCCTTCCCCTGCCTTAATAATAATTCAGGTTAAAGAAACTCGTACACTCTTATACAAGGCTGGACTTGGTAGTATAGTGAGTAACACTATACTATACTGTGTAACACCAAATACACAGGATGCCTTGAAGCGGGTGATGCTATAAATATTAATCTTATGACTCAATGAAAAAAAGTGCTTGTCTGGATCCAGAGAATATAAAATTGCTAAAGGTAACTGATCTGTGAAACAGTTGCTATTAAAATATTTTTTTTAAAAATCAAAAAGCATGGCATTGTGGTGCAACAGGCAACATAACCACCTCAGGGCTTCAGAGTCCCTGGTTCAATCCTGAGCTCAGGATACCGTCTGCATGTTGTTTCAGATGTTTTCTCTGTGCACGGTTTACAATTTCATCCATAAACATGCTGGTAGGTGGATTGGCTACTCTAAATTACAGTTATCGAACATGACTGACTGAATGAATGCTGGTCAATAAACTACTTTGCTATCATGTGTATTTAGTGCCATACACTCAGTTGTCTGTGTATTAGGTACAATACCTTGCATCTACATGTACTGGCCATTTTATCAGGTTCATCTACCACATAGGCTGTTATATAAGTACAAATACTGTACACTATATGGCCAAAACTACTGTATGTGGACATCTTGTGGCTGAATGAGCACAAATCCCTACAGTCACACTACAAAAGAATCTAGTGGAAAACCTTCCCAGAAGAGTGGAGGTTGCTATAACAGCAAATGGGAACTAAATCTGGAATACTGTAGGATGTTCATCAAGCACAGATGGGTATGATGGTCAGGAGTCCACATACTTTTGGCCATATATTGTACAGTATATTGGTGTGATATGTCCCTGTCCAGTGCAAAGGGACCACCATAAGTGGTCCATTTGAATGACCAGATATAATTTGCATGGGGGTTCATTCTCAGCACATCAGTGATCCTGATATGGTAGTGTGTATCGGGTACAGCAGCCTTGGAAAAAATTGGCTAGCAGCACATATGTAATAGATTCCCACCACTCCCCATATTCCTGCTGTGTCTAACAAAAAACAGATTATTCTATTCTTTTCTTTCACAGCAGTTTAGAACCATCGTTCTTCATAATACAAGCTCAAATTAACTCCATCACTGGCATTACATCTGATAAGACGTGCTTAATTTGGTTGACGGAAAGAAGAACTCCTAGGGTGCATTCGTTCCATCCTGACACAGTGTGCACCCTCCCACTGGGAGAGAATTTTTACCAGTTCAGGCAGTAAAGGGTCAGCTCTAGAGTACACAGCCTTCAGATCAAAAATGTTTGGTAAAGAGGTTTGTCAGGCATTTCCTATTGAGTATAGGATAAACTGACATGTTCTTCCTACAGGGTCTCTCCCCATGAGGTACAAGACTACATACATTCCTCTGGTTGAAATGTTGTCAACACCTAAAACCCGAGGTATTGGAGTGACATTGAAACTGGAGAATGTTGACTATTTGCTGGATTTTTTTTTTGCTCTAGACTGAAGACATTTGAGGGGCGCACGTTCACCTCACACCTCCAGGGTCGGGGGTTCGATTCCCACTGTGGCTCTGTGTGTGTGGAGTTTGCATGTTCTCCCCGTGCTGTGGGGGTTTCCTCTCCCAGTCCAAAGACATGCGTGGTAGGCTGATTGGCATGTCCAAAAGTGTTCGTAGTGTGTGAATGTGTATGTGATTGTGCCCTGCGATGGATTGGCACGCTGCCCAGGGTATACCCCGCCTTGTGCCCGATGCTCCCTGGGATAGGCTCCAGGTTCCCCGTGACCCTGAAAAGGATAAGTATAGATGATGGATGGATGGATGAAGACATTTGGCTTTGACATCAAAAGATGAATATGAGAAGAGAGATTAAAATTTCATCTTTTATTTTCTGGTATTTGTATGTATATGTGTTAAAAGGCATAACACAAGCAAAAATACTGAAACACATGACATGACTGGTGTTTCTTGTTACCCAGGTGTGTCCCGTTAGAGTGATTGTTTAAACTGTAAATAGCACTGAAAATCTACTCTTGGTTTTAGCCTTCAGTTTTACCTGTGAAGACTGCATTTGTTGTTAAAAATGGATAAGCCAATATGAAGACTAGAGAGCTGTCTATGGGACAAAAGCAAGCCATTTTGAAGCTGAGAAAATATCAATCAGAGGCATTGCACATTCGATATAGCTAATACAACAATTTGGAATGTCCTGAAAAAAAAAGAAACCACTGGTGTACTGAGCAAGAGACACCGAATCGGTCGGCCAAGGAAAACAACAACAGATGGACAGAATGGACCCGAGGATGCTAGTTCGCTAGTTCAGTGACTAAGAGTACCATTGAAAACATCTTGTGAAAACCAGTCATTTTATTTTATTGGCATTAATTAAAAAATATTCAAATTAAAATAATTAAAGAAAGTGAGCCAACACAAATCCATAAAATAAGAAAAATAAAACTAATCATTCAATTATGACAAAAGAAATGGCACTGTATAAATGGAGGGTGGTTCGGTCTGTCTGTGCACAGTCATAAACAAATTTTACAAGATTTTAAAGCTTATTATTAATTAATAATATAAGAGTGGGTTTCAAAAGTCTGAGACCACAGTGAAAATACATTTTTTAAAATTTATTTATTTATTTATTTATGTAAAATTGGAAATAAACAAGGCGTTTAGAATTTTGTAATATTTAAAACAAAGAAAGTGTCTAGGTCCCTATTTAAATATATGCAAATGTGTGATATTGACCGTGTTAACTGCTTTGTACTAAAGGTCAGATTTTCCATACATCCATCCATCTTCTATACCGCTTACCCTTCAGGGTCGAGGGGAACCTGGAGCCTATCCCAGGGAGCACAAGGCACAAGGCGGGGTACACCCTGGACAGGGTGCCCATCCATAGCAGGGCACATTCACATACAGCCTCACACACCCATTCATTCACTTTGGACATGCCAATCAGCCTACCATGCATGTCTTTTCACTGGGGAGGAAGCTGGATTACCCAGAGGAAACCCCCGCAGCACAGGAAGAACTTGTGAGCTCTTCACACACAGGGCACTTGAGTGAATCGAACCCCCTACCCTGGCAGTGTGAAGTGAACTTGCTAACCACTAAGCAACCATGCGCCCCATAATTTGAATAGATTTAACCAAATTCTTTCTTCTTACATTTTTATTCTTATTTTGTTTTATTATGATCAGCCTAGACCATAGGCTTACATATGCTTAACTACTCCGCATATTTATCCACTTTCAAACTGGAACTCGTACTGCACATTTGTTCTCATTTTCATACCTCTACCACGAAATCAGTATTAATTATTGGCTGCTTCCCTTGAGAGCCCACAAGCTCTGCCATGAATGGGTCAGCAATCTATTCTGCATTTACATATGCTTAGAAGCACCCCCTCATTTTATGCTCCCATGCTTCATTAAGAACATCTTGCTTTCCTCCACACATATCACATGGTTCATATCCTGGCAAGAAGTGTAAGTAGATGAAGTTCTTCTTCTTCTTTTGCCTCAGGTTATTTGTGGTAGCAATGTTGCTAATTGGAGTCCAGTAAAGGATAAACGAGTGGATAAAACCCAAGTAAGTACTACTTCTGTTTGAATCATGGTGATAAAAATACTGTTTATGCAGTTTTTTCCATTAATGTGTGAATCCATTTAACATCTTAAGCTTGAAACATCATTTTCCATTACAGCAATTATAGGTTATGAAAAATGTACATTTTAGTGTCCCATAACATTCACTCAATGATATTATCTGCACATCCACATGGAATATTTGGACAAAAGGTTCAGAAGGAAGTCATCTGAATTTCTTGAAGCTCACGAGAAGAAAAAACTTAAAGTATGCGATTATTTTTCCTATTTATTTTCAGTGATAATTTTTAATTAAAAATACCTTTTAAGTAAATCATTCAAATCTCCTTAAAGGTGCGTAAGATTAAATCTCTAAGAGTTAGGTGGGTTCAACATTTCACTTTATGTGTAATGAATCTAGAATATATGAAAGTTCCACTTGTGTTGATCGATGACCATTATGCTTGTGGTTGGATCTATCACTTTCAAACTACTGCATGATAAATGATTTCGACTTAAATATGAAGACTGACATTACAAAATATCTCCATTTGTTGTATTCTTTCAGTTCTTCTTCTTAATATCCACGTACCCACTTTAACAGCTCACTGCTTAATTTCCCCCTCGCTTGAGAATGACCAGATGAATATGTACTGCATTAAAAATTGTTAGAATGTATGATGGCAGTTATTCACCCAGCTGCTGTTTTGGTGGTCTGAAATGAACATGTCTGCACAACCAGGTGCTATGACATTTTCAAACACACTTTGGTCTATAATTGCACCAAAGTTACAGCCTTCTGAGATCTTTATAAAGATGCAAGGCCACATAATGTTTTTCTTGCTTTAAGCAAAGATTTCATATAACTCTATTTTGTGGAGGTGAACTTTTTTCCCGTTATTACTTAAAACAATGGATTAAATGATCCTGTCTGTCAAAAATTAGAACAAACAACCCAAAAGAGGGGATCCAATTTGATTTGTTATCGGAGCAGCATGCTTACCCTTACACCTCTTGATGTACTCATTGAAATTTCATGTATTCATCCATCCATCCATCCATCCATCTTCTTATACCGTTTATCCTTTTCAGGGTCACAGGGAACCTGGAGCCTATCCCAGGGAGCATCGGGCACGAGGCGGGGTACACCCTGGACAGGGTGCCAATTAATTTAATGTATTCATTCATTGTTATTATATTTTTAATAACAATGCTGTTCTTCACTAGATTTCCACCTTCTGTTGAAGTCAAAAAGTTCCAAGAATGTACTGTATACACCACACAGTTGTGCTGAATGTATGGAATGAACAACTACAGAGTATTAAGTGTCAATTTAACACAGGGGATTTTGCTGACATGCATATACTATAGAAAATGGAAATCCTTAACAAAGATCTCAAGATAAATCAACTGGAAGACTTAAGTCTCTATACATAAAATGTCACTATGCATGAAAATCTTTAGCTTATGTGATCTTGCTGCGTTGTCATCAATCATGCTTTAATTTGCTTTACATGTGATACTGGATGCTGCAGAAAAGCAGAAGGTAACTCTTTATCAGTTTTCATCCTGGGAGAAATGAACCTGAACTGGAGCTCATATGAAACAAGTGGCAGAGATGGATGTTATTTCCAATAATGGCAGAATGTTTTCAGGAGAATATATATTCTATTCGCTAACACATAAAAAGGAAGTGAAGCACAGAATATGCTCCTGCTATACGAATACTTCAGTACTCATTAATTAAACAACAGTGAATTCGGTTCAATGACTTAACTGTGGAAAGCTTAGGGAATTAGATGTAGAGACAATAATACTAAAATATTTTAAACTGTAATTTGAAACTCAGAATTTCTGTTTACACCAATCACTGCTAGATCAGCTAGATAAATTAATTGGTCAGCATTTACACTTGCTCTATAATCTCTGATTGACTGTGTTATGGATTGTAATAGGAAGATAATTGTTATTGGTTAATTAGACTAATTGTATCATGTTGAGTAATTAGAGTATCATCAATCAAGAAAAATGCTCATGTGATTATGCCTTTTTACTTAAGAATAGGGCTTTATAATTTGGTGAAACTGACCAAAAATGTTTTGTATTTCTGAAACAAACTGTACTTTTTGCCGTGCTCAGCTAATTCAGATGTTGTTTGAGTTTTGAAGCGTGAAAGTTTTTTTTGTTTGTTTGTTTGTTTGTTTTTGTTGCACTTTGACATCTCTTATATAAATCATGCATACAATGCATGGGAAGCAATTTGTATGCATTGAACTGGAGTCATGTGCAAATGATTTAGGGCTTCAGTAGCAAGGCAGAGCCTGACCTAATATAAACATCAGCTGTTGACCTTTATTGACTTGGTGGGAAGCATTGTTTTGAGTGCTTGGTGTTGGCCACCAGTCGGGGAAACCATTTGAAAGAAACTTTGTCAATCCTAATGCTGTTTAAAAGAAATATTTACAAATACGGAAAGTGTCATTTGTAATATATTTAGGCAAGGCTGGTGTACCATAACTCCGGTTTCCTGCCCCAGTCCAAAGACATGCATGGTAGGCTGATTGGCGTGCCTAAAGTGTCCGTAGTGTATGAATGGGTGTGAATGTGTGTGTGATTGTGTGCCCTGTGATGGACAGGCACCCTGTCCAGGGTGTACCCCGCCTTGTGCCCGATGTTCCCTGGGATAGTCTCCAGGTTCCCCCGCAACCCTGAAAAGGAGTAAGCAGTTGAAGATGGATGGACGGATGGATGGTGTACCATATTAGCCCAAGAGCTGACCACGTGAAACTAAGAAAACCACTAAAATAGGAATATAGAAGTATGAGCTAACAGGGAGTACAAAAACGAAGAAGCTTCTGCTCTCCTTATACAAAATAAACTATTGAACAGAACACTTGAAATGTTCTACTGTAAATAGATGAGTAAGGATGAAGAACAACTGGTGTATCTGAGGGTGCACGGTGGCTTAGTGGTTAGCACGTTCACCTCACACCTCCAGGGTCTGGGGTTTGAGTGTGTGAGTGTGTATGTGATTGTGCCCTGCAATGGACTGGCACCCTGTCCAGGGTGTACCCCGCCTTGTGCCCAATGCTGCCTGGGATAGGCTCCAGGTTCCCCGTGACCCTGAAAAGGAGTAAGTGGTAGAAGATGGATGGATGGATGGTGATAAAAAACAAAAGCTTATTAATCAAATGGAAATTCTACTAGCTATGTGTTTATGGGAATGTTTAATGTACACCAATGGAAAAGCAATCATAGTACCTAAGAGAAGATGAAAACTTTTTAAAATATATAGGGTATTTTGCCAAAACGTGTACATTTTCCCTATATATGGAGAATTTTGGGATATCATTTTACAAATTTAGTGTTGTTATTTTTAATGCCCAGGTAACTAACTACTCTACTTCATTTTGCCCTTACGAATAGCAGGCTCCTCAAATAGTCAAAGTCTCCATGTCCAGCTAGTTAACTGCTAGTAAACTACCTCACATTCAGTATCTGATTTGTAGTGTCATATCATTTATTTAATAGTAGGCAAACCTGCCAAAGTAACAAATGTAACAGTCATTCTAATGTAACTATTTCATTCACTAATAACAATAGCTAAATTAGCAAGCTAACTTAGCACATGATTTCTGAAATTAAATTGTTCCAGGCACTCTTCCAGGTTATCCTGTAATCTTGGGTATGATTGTCCAAAGCTGTGAAAGTACTTTATGGAACCACTGAGAATGTCTCTGGTTTAGATTTATAGAGGTTTTGCTTCAACTACATCATATATTTATGCTGCAGTTAAATCAGATGGAACTCAACAATTGTGTGCAAGTAAAAATGTGTATCTCTGCATAAGTATGTATGTGCAGGGTTATCCACGCATGTGCTGAGCATCCATTTACAGTGCCCTCCACTAATATTGGCACCCTTGGTAAATATGAGCAAAGAAGGCTGTGAAAAATTGTCTTCATTTTCTTTGTTAAAACTTTTGATCTTTTGCTAAAAAAAAAGTTGACAAAAATACTCTGCTCTCATGGATATCAAACAATCGCAAACACAATACAGGTTTATCTAAAAAAAAATATATTTGTTAAATATAGATGTGCAGCAATTATTGGCACCCTTTTAGTCAATACTTTTACACAGTAAAACAATTGTGCTACCTTCCTTTTCCAAGATAACAGCTCTGAGTCTTCTCCTATAATGCCTGATGAGGTTGGAGAATAAATGGCAAGGGGTCTGAGGCCATTCCTCCATACAGAATCTCTCCAGAGCCTCCAAATTTTGAGGTCCATGCTCATGGACTCTTCTCTTCAGTTAACCCCACAGGTTTTCTATGGGGTTCAAGTCTGGGGACTCGGGTGGCCACTGCAGGACCTTGATTTTTTGGTCAGTAAACCATTTTTTTGTTGATTTTGATGTATGTTTTGAATCATTGTCCTGTTGGAAGATCCAACAATGGCCCAATTTGAGCTTTCTGGCGGAGGCAGTTTATTCTGGTTTTTGATTTTGCTTACGTTTTCGACCTCATCTCTTTGCCCTGTCTTGTTTGTACTGTTTGCCTGACTGCTGCCTGTTTATGATTATTGACTTCTGCCTTGTCCTCTGGTCTTGTTGTTGTTTTATTAAACTGCCACACCTGCACTTGCTTCTATCTGTTCCTTCATTACAGTCAGGTTTCATTTAATATCTGTTGATATTCGATAGAGTCAATGATGCCATGTATCCTAACAAAATGTCCAGGTCCTCTGGCAGAAAAACGACCACAAAACATTGAAGAGCCACCACCATATTTAACCGTGGGCATGAGGTACTTTTCCATATAGCTACCTCTCTGTGTGCCAAAACCACCTCTGGGGTTTATTGCGAAAAAGCTCTATTTTGGTTTCATCTAACCATAGAACCTGATTCCATTTGAAGTTCCAGTAGTGTCTGACAAACTGAAAACGCTTGAGTTTGTTTTTTGATGAGAGTAGAGGATTTTTTCTTGAAACCCTTCCAAACAACTTGTGGTGATGTAGGTGACTTCAGATTGTAGTTTTGGAGACTTTCTTACCCCAAGAGGCATCTAACTTCTGTAATTCTCCAGCTGTGATCCTTGGAGATTTTATGGCCTCTCAAACCATCCTCTTCATAGTGCATTGAGACAATATAGACACACGTCCAATTCCAGGTTGATTCATAACATTTCCAGTTGATTGGAACTGCTTAATTATTTCCCTGATGGTGTAAATGGGCACTTTCAATGCTTGTGATAGTTTCTTATAGTCACTTCCCATTTTGTGAAGCTCACCAACCTTTTGCCACACATCACACATCACATCAATATATTACTTGATCTTACCCATTGTTATGAATGACTAAAGGAATTTGGCCTATGTGTTACCTCATATATATACCCCTGTGAAACAGAAATTCATGGTTGAACAATTTCCTGTTCCTAGTCATATTTCAAATATATTTTTTCTCATATGAATTCATAGGGGTGCCAATAATTGTTGCACACCTATATTTCACAAAGTTTATATATATATATATATATATATATATATATATATATATATATATATATATATATATATATATATATATATACAGTAAAACAGTAAACTCTGCTAGTCCTTTATTTCTTTCTGTCCACCAGATTTCATTGCATTTGCTCAGAGGGCCCTCTACAAACCCCATAAGTCATATTCCTTCTATAATCTTGAAAAGGCCAGTAAAGTGTGAGCCAGTAAATTGTGAGCTGGACTGTTTCCAGCAATATCAAGTAGAAGAACTCTATAAAAAAATTGTATCCAGTGGTCAGTTTTATCTGATCAGAGAATGGCTTTGATATGAAGCTGTGTGACGTACTGGCTCCTGTAAATGATTTTAAGTCTGAATAAAATGGTAATCTAGTTAAAGAATATTTTAACGTTTACACTGTTAGATGTGTCTGTAAATTGTATCTAGTATTTAGACTGTACCTAGCATTACGGTTTTATTCAGTTTTCATGACAAGGCTGTTTCATGCCATAACAGTAGGAGTAAAAAGAAAATGAGTTAATCAGTTATACCAACACAAAAGTGGAAGCAAGTTGTGACATATTTACTTTAAATAAAGCCACGTGTAAATGATCCTATGAGGAAAAAACAGTACGTTCTGTATGTACAGTGCATCCGGAAAGTATTCACAGCGCTTCACTTTTTCCACATTTTGTTATGTTACAGCCTTATTCCATTATGGATTAAATTCATTATTTTCCTCAAAATTCTACAAACAATACCCCATAATGACAACGTGAAAGAAGTTTGTTTGAAATCTTTGCAAACTTATTAAAAATAAAAAACAAAAAAAGCACACTTACATAAGTATTCACAGCCTTTGCTCAATACTTTGTTGAAGCACCTCTGGCACCAATTACAGCCTCAAGTCTTTTTGAGTATGATGCTACAACCTTGGCACACCTATTTTTGGGCAGTTTCTCCCATTCTTCCTTGCAGGACCTCTCAAGCTCCATCAGATTGTATGGGGAGTGACGGTGCACAGCCGTTTTCAGATCTCTCCAGAGATGTTCAATCGGGTTCAAATCTGGGCTCTGGCTGGGCCACTCAAGGACATTCACAGAGTTGTCCTGTAGCCACTCCTTTGTTATCTTGGCTGTGTGCTTAGGGTCCTTGTCCTGTTGGAAGATGAACCTTCACACCAGTCTGAGGTCCAGAGCGCTCTGGAGCAGGTTTTCATCAAGGATGTCTTTGTACATTGCTGCATTCATATTTCCATCTATCCTGATTAGTCTCCCAGTTCCTGCTGCTGAAAAACATCCCCACAGCATGATGCTGCCACCACCATGCTTCACTGTAGGGATGGTATTGGCCAGATGATGAATGGTGCCCGGTTTCCTCCAGACATGACGTTTTCCATTAAGGCCAAAGAGTTCAATCTTTGTTTCATCTGACCAGAGAATTTTGTTTCTCATGGTCTGAGAGTCCTTCAGGTGCCTTTTGGCAAACTCTGGGTGGTCTGTGGCTTCTTTCTGGCCACTCTACCATACAGACCTGATTGGTGGAGTGCTGCAGAGATGGTTGTTCTTCTGGAAGGTTCTCCTCTCTCCACCGAGACACGCTGGAGCTCTGTCAGAGTGACCATTGGGTTTTTGGTCACCTCCCTGACTAAGACCCTTCTCCCCCGATTGCTCAGTTTGGCCGGGCGGCCAGCTCTAGGAAGAGTCCTGGTGGTTCCAAACTTCTTCCATTTACGGATGATGGAGGCCACTGTGCTCAGTGGGACCTTCAATGCTGCACAAATGTTTCTGTACCCTTCCCCAGATCTGTTCCTCGATACAATCATGTCTCGGCGGTCTACAGACAATTCCTTGGACTTCATGGCTTGGTTTGTGTCTGACATGCATTGTTAACTGTGGGACCTTATATAGACAGATGTGTGCCTTTCCAAATCATGTCTAATCAACTGAATTTACCACAGGTGGACTCCATTCAAGTTGTAGAAACATCTCAAGGATGATCAGTGGGAACAGGATGCACCTGAGCTCAATTTTGAGTGTCTGTGAATACTTATGTACATGTGCTTTTTTTGTTTTTTATTTTTAATAAATTTGCAAAGATTTCAAACAAACTTCTTTCACGTTGTCATTATGGGGTATTGTTTGTAGAATTTTGAGGAAAATAATGAATTTAATCCATTTTGGAATAAGGCTGTAACATAACAAAATGTGGAAACATGAAGCGCTGTGAGTACTTTCCAGATGCACTGTATCGGTAGTTGACGCCTACCCTGAAAATTACCCCCACTGACCCTTTTATTAACATTTCACACAGTGTTAAATATGAAGACCATCCTCATGTCCATGTCACAGAGTTGCATTTATGTTTGTTACTCTATAGTAGACTACAAATATTGTAAATTATTATTGTGTATTATTTATTAATTAATGGGTGCACAAATAGAACCAGGCTATTAAAATATTACCTGATTAACTGAAAATCTCAGACACAGAAATGGTGTGGTATATGTGTCCAATAAAGGACACATCTTTTCTACTTTCAGTGTATAACTTCAACCTGAAAATGAGGATATAGCATACCTTAAAAAATAAGAATGGTAATTTTACACTATAGTCAACTGACATAAGTGTTAAAGCTTTACTCTAAAAGCTAATCAAAGGTCCACTGCATGCACCTTCCTAGGTAAAAGATGCATACTAAGTGTACAGAAGATGTACCCTCCATGTTACTACCACAGCAACAAGGAATGTTTTGGTACCTTTATTTCCATGACATAGAGCTTGGGTATGGGGATTAGTTTAACAGATTTTATGGCTGCCTGCAAAGGCAAAAATCATAAACAGACTGTAACAATGCTCCAAATGGCTGCTGGGAAATGAAGTCTGGAGGCCTGCTGAACCTAATATGTCATACAATTTATCTGACTGACAGGTTTTGGTCGTTCCATTAGCCTGAGGTGGGTTCAGTGACTTTTCCAAAGTTTTGTTGTGTCCAAGAAGATTCAAAGCTGCTGTTGACTTCAGTCAGTTCCTAAGTAATGCATGAGGTAGTTTTTGTGACTGATGGCATATGAACCCAATAGAATTCTACCTACATCTTTAAAATTCATACTGAATGTTGAAACAATGTAACTTGTAAATGTAAATGATGTAACATTTATTGCAAAGTTTTACTGAAGATGGAAATATATATATATATATATATATATATATATATATATATATATATATATATATATAAAGTCTGCTTCCGACCGTTAATATAAATTCTAATTAGCTTGCCCTGTTTGTATATCATAATTAGGCCAATGGGATTTGAAATCAGATCCACTAAAATAGATCAAGGTCAAGGAACATTTAAAGTGCATTCATGTATTAAATATCTAGTGATTTGTACGACATGAATCACATTTTACAACATACATATGAGTATTTTAATAAGCAAGCACTGCTTCTTAAGGGCCTTTATCTGCTTCTAAAAGCTGCAAACAAAGAAAAGAAGGAAAGAAAATCACTAAAGAGAAAATAAGCAGAATCAGTGCATTATCTTTTTTCAGGCTTTATTTGACTGATGGTAATGTCACTATGTCATGACACTGTCAGACTCTACCTGGAGAAAATGGCACAAGCTGTCACAAATGTCTTCAGTAAGATGCTGGGTGCCATGACGTGTCAAATTTAATTCGCAGTAGGGTCAGGAGACTGCATGTGTGGAACTGTGAGGGCATTTGTCTCCCACCTGGCTAACCTCTACTTCCCCTGTCAGATTCCACAGTCCTTATTTTAATGCACCCATATTTAATATTAGACAGGTATGCTCGTATGTATCTAAAGTAGCTTAGCAGAATCACTGACTACTGAGGTTAACCATCATTCAGTGTTCATTATTATTAACTGGTTAGTATCAAGCATGTAAAAATGTCATAAAAAACAAGTTGGGAAGTGTCTTTTTTGAGATGTTCTGGTAAAAAATCAAATGTGTTTTTAGTTGTATTCCAAGCTTCTTAGTCACTGCATGGGAGTGTAACTTTCTAAAGCCAAAAGTCCCACTGTGTGTGTGGGTGGTGTTTCTATGCATGTGTGTTCGATTGCATTTGAGGCTGCATTTACTTACTCAGAGAAATGGAAGAAACCTTTAGACACTCAAATGTAAAGCATTGAAATTTAACAGAATAATAACTTTCATCTCTTACTGAATGCACAGTATCAAATCTCTGATTTCCTGCATGCCATGTAATTAATGGTAGTTACTGCAAAGGCCAAATATTTGTGGTGGTGGTCACTGAGACATCTACTGTATGTCCTGGATAATGTTCTTCATCTGTTCAACTGTTTTCTTTGGGACTGAAAGAATTTTCATAGTCAATTGCAATGAGGTTGTTGTTTTTTTTTTTTGCTTTGTTTGTTTTTTGTTATTGCTTAGGTCACCAGTGCATTTATTGTTTTCTCAGTAATGTCCTAAACAATTGGCCTTGAAACACCTAATATTTGACTTACACTCTATTGGCTAAATGTTTGTGCACACCTGGTCATCTCATGTGTTTGGTGAATACGTGTGCTGCAGGTTTTCTCCTTCCTTTGCTGTTATAATAACCTCCACTCTTCTGGGAAGACTTACCACTAGATTTTGGAGCATGGCTGTGGGGATTTGTGTTCATTCAGCTACAAGAGCATTATTGAGGTCAGACACTGATGTTGGGTGAGGAGGTCTGGAGTGCAGTTGGTGTTCCAGGTAATCCCAAAAGGTGTTCTGTGGGGTTCAGTTCAGGGCTCAGTTCAGGACACTCGAGTTCTTCCACTCAAACTTTGGCAAACCATGTCTTCATGGAGTTCGCTTTGTGCACAGGGGCATTGCCATGCTGGAACAGGTTTGGGTCTCTTAGTCCCACTGAAGGGAAATTGTAAAGCTACAGCATCCAAAGACATCCTACACAATTGTGTGCTTCAAAATTTGTGGTAACAGTTATGCGAAGAATCACATATGGGTGTGATGTTTAGGTTTTGGCCATATAGCATATGAATAATTTATTCTCTCACCAGCCTGATGTCATTAAGAGACTAGACAAAAAGTCTACATGTACAAACACCATTTTTAGCCAGGTTTTGTTAACTCTATTGATCCCCTAAAATGAAACAGGCATGTATAAATCAATCTGTCAGTAAGCATATAAAACTCAGCCATTGTTTCAATTCATATCCAATATCCTGCAGTTATTTTTTATTTTTTTAAAAGTTGCCATTGAATGCAACAGTGTATGACCTGAAAGGCACATTTTGTGCATCTTGTGATTTTTCTGGTGCAACTGTTTGCCTTTATTTTGGCATCTATCTGCTTCCTGCTTTCTCCAGCTCCTGTGCAGAGTTTTTCGATCCATCATTACCAGTGATCATTGTTAGCATTGTTACCAGGCTCCAGATAATGTAAGAGTGTGATGTAGTTGTTTTTTTTGTTTGTTTGTTTGTTTTTTTTTGATAAAATGACGAATAGCCGAATACATGTTCCATCTGCTGCCCATCTGCAAATAAAAGATGAAGATGAATAAGGTCTCTAAAAATGGAAACCACCTGGGTGATACACTTGCTATTGAGAAACCATTACAACCTGCCCTCTCCCCACAACTATACATCAAATGTAGCAGTTCAAATAGTCTGGAAAAGTATGTTTCAGAGTCCAAACCCAAATCATCAAAAGAAAGCAAAATCTAAACTGGTTTACTACAGAACAAAATTCACAGGTACAAACTAAAGCCAGTAAGGACACCATTAATATGTTGAAAACCATAAGAACTCAATATATGATAGACAGGCATCAAATACTTTCTGACCAGGCAGCTCGAAGGCACCTTGAAACATTTTCTTCTATACTTAGAGATGAACACCATAGTTTCTGCATATACAGTACATGAACTTATTAGATGTACCTAAATATAAGTTGTCTTTATCTGGACTGCATTAGGAAGGCATAATTTCCTGGAGTGAGCAGACACTTAAATGAAGCGAGTCATGATGCTTTAATCTTGAATTTGTATGCCGACATGGTCTGATTGTCAATATGATTGGCACACATATACTGCTATAGTGCTTGAACAACCTGTATTAATGCAAAATTGGGGAATAAGAATGCACCCTACTTTACAGATCAGTACATTCCATGCATGTTTCTATTCATATACATTTCGTGATATAGATTTGCTCCTATTTAAAAATCTAACTGTGACCATAATATTCCATATAAGCAATGGATAATAGAAAAGTATTCTTCAAGCATTTTCAAATTTGCCTTGCAATCTGTGGAGAGTAAAATGCATTGTTTAACACGCCAAGTGTTCACACAAGCAACCCTGTGCAAGTGCTTGCAAGAATATTTGGCACTAAAGCACAAACACTTTATTCCACTACTCCGGGGACCGTACTAAATATATGATCTAAAAATCTAAAATCTTAAAATATATTATACACAATATATATACAATATATATCTTTTGTTGCCACTTTAGTATTGTACCTACAAAGTAGGGGAGTGTTGTAAAAAAAAAAAATAAAAAAAAAATTGTTTGAGATAAATTACTGTACTCAACAGTGATTTCAATTACAGGCTTCATCAGTTCTACATAACATCATGCACATGTTTGCTCTGCATTTCTCTACATTTTCCCTGAAACTATTACAGTCATATGCAGGGGTCAATTAAAGACCCATTCAAAAATGTTGCAAACTAAAGGTACATGTGGAAAAATCAATATTCTACATGCATTACTCTGTGTGATATACCTTTTGAGGGTAGCTTGGAGAATATTAAGTAATTATAGAAGATCAGTGGATGTCTGCATTCACATGCAGAGAAACATGTGCAGAACAATCACTCATTTGAATACAGTGCCCTCAACTAATATTGGCACCCTTGGTAAATATGAGCAAAGAAGGCTGTGAAAAATTGTCTTTATTGTTTAACCTTTTGATCTTTTGTTCAAAAGAATTCACACCGATACTCTGCTCTCATAGTTATCAAACAATTACAAACACAACACAGGTTTATATTAAAAAAAAAATCTTTGTTAAATATTGGTTTGCAACAATTTAATTTTATTAAATGGCACCCTATGAACTCATATGAGGAAAATATATTTGAAGTATATTCCCATTGATACTTTAAACTTTTTAAGTAAACCTGGGTGACTAGGAACAGGAAATTGTTCAACCATGACTTCCTGTTTCACAGGGGTATACATATGAGCTAACATACAGGCCAAATTCACTTAGTCATTCATAACAATGGGGAAGACCAGGACCAAGCAATATAGCTGTGATGTGCGGCAAAAGGTTGTTGAGCTTCACAAAATGGGAAGTGGCCGCCTTATGTCCATCATAAGTTTTCATTAATTGGAAGTCACTGCTGCTACTGAGGATGGCCCCACATGGTGCAGCCTAATGATCATTGAGATTGCTGAGGATTATACCACTTAAAAACCATAAACATGGCTTTGGATCTCTATTCATATGAACAGTTATGCTATGATGGCTAGCACTACAATTGCTATGATAGCTTTCGGACAGCAATTACCACAAACAAATCTGCACTCAAGTCTCAATCAGTTAACAGTGGATAAGTTCAACAAAAAGACTTCATGTAAAAATTGCAATAAATAAACCTGGTTACATAGCTGCACAATTTGTCCATGTAGCATTAGCACACTTATAGAAGGGATTTATTCATTTCTAATCGCACTATCTGGTGTCACCCAGGTGATGATGGGTTCCCTTTTGAGTCTGGTTCCTCTCAAGGTTTCTTCCTCATATCATCTCAGGGAGTTTCTCCGTGCCACCGTTGCCTCTGGTTTGCTCATTAGGGATATAGTCATACATTTAAAATATATATGCTGAATTTAAATATTTCTGTAAAGCTGCTTTGGGACAATGTCCACTGTTAAAAGCATTAAACAAATAAAACTGGATTGAAATGAATTAAAGATTGGAAAAGGACCAGGACATATTTGTCTGGTCTTCAACTGTCCAGTTTCAGTGAGTCTGTGCCCACTGTAGCACAGATTCTGTTCATGGCTGTTAGGAGTGGAAACCGATGTGGACTTCTGCTGTCTTCTAGTCCATCTGCCTCATTGTTTGAATGTTCTTGTGCATTCTGAGATGCTGTTCTACTCACCATGGTTACAGCTTGGACTAGTCTGTCCACTGTTGACCTCTCTCATCAACAAAGTATTTCTGCCTGCAGAACTGCTGCTCACTGAATGTTTAGTGTTTTTCACTCCATTCTATGTAACCTCTAGAGACTGTTATGTACGCAAATCCCAGGAGATAAGAAGTTTCTGAAATTCTCAAACCAGTCCATCTGGCACCACCAATGGTTAAAGTCACTGAGGATACATATTCCCCCCATTTTCATGTTTGAATGTAAACTGTGTTCTTGACCTGTATCTACATTATACCACAATGATTTTATGCATTGTGGTGCTGCAACATGATTGGCTAATTGGATAATTGCATGAATGAGCAGGGGCACGTGTACTTCTTATAAAGTTGCATGTGAGTGTGTATGCATGTAAAATGGTCACAGTTGCATTTGTGCATGTAGACAAAACATGTACTGTTACGATTGTACCAGCTATCCTCTATTTGTAGACTAGAGACTAGAGTCTCAATTTATCTAATGTCTAACTGAACATGAACAGTTTAGAAAGTAAAAGTATAACCAGTGCAGAGATATATACGAAGAAACTTTCAATCTGCCCCTTTTTGTGTAAAAGATTGAAGACTCCTGTTCTAGACTGTTCCTAAGAGGTATGCTTGGATATCTAAGCTCGATATGACTGGCACCCTGTTGTAGCATAGAATGTGACTTTCCACCAGACACTGTGGCAAAGGCAGGCTTTAGTACTAAAACGAATCAAGGATTATCTGTACTGGGTCAGTTAATAATGCTGGCCATGAAAGCAGGAGCAGTTGCAGGGTTGTGAGCAAGCTTGGGGAGTAACGGAATACATGTAATCAGGATACAAGAAACTGGTAACTGTAATCCGTTACAGTCACTTCAAAAAAACAAAGTAATCAGATTACTGTATTAATGTATATTATACAATGTAATTAATGTACACAGGTACATTTTGTTAATAAATAAATAAATAAATAATGGTAATACTATCAGGATTTAAAAAAAAAAAAAAAAATTCATTTAAAACCAAAGAAATGAAACTTTTCACATGACACAATATAGACAGCTGCTTATAGATCTGGTTCTCTCTTGCCAATCATGGCTGACTTGAACAACCTCTGGGTGCACACGCAAATAAATTTTGTGCAAAGTTTATTTGGTAGAAATTAACACAAGTTCTCTGAAATGCTTTTGTTAGGCTGACCATACGTCCTCTTTTTCCTGTCATGTCTTCTTTTTCGAACCTTAAAAAGCATCCGGTTGGGATTTCTAAATTTGAGAAAATGTCTGGGATTCAGCTTTAGTTTCATTATGATGTGCTTATGGTCTAATACTGCATCATGTGTGCAGGTGTTTGCATTGCTTTAACCCCTCTCTGTAATTCCTGCCTTCTCACACACCAGTTGGTTGATTATAAAAGGCTTTCGGCAACTATTGGCCAAATTCCTGCCTCTCAACCATTAGCCTACTCTCAGCAAACATGTGAAGGTGAAGCGCTGTTGTGTACGGTATCAAACAGTTGCTTGACAATAGCAGCAAGTGACAGCTGTCCTGAGTCGAAACAATGCCCATGGCCATATAAGGTCATTTTTAATTTCATGTTATGTGTAATGTGTAAATGATGGCAGAAGGGGCAGAAGGTACACTCATGGCATCAAATATTTTATTTTATTCCATGGACATTCAAAAGAATGACCCCCCCCCCAAAAAAAAAAAAGTGTCTTCCTGGACACTTACCAGAATATGGTCACCCTAGCTTTTGTGATGTAATGTTATTACATACCGCATCAGTGATGGTGATCTTTTATTTATTTACTTATTTATTTATTTATTTATTTATTTAATTAAAACAAATCCAAACATTGAGCATGTTTTTTTTTTGTTTTGTTTTGTTTTGTTTTTTTTACCTCTAAATAAAAGTATTTCCAATCATACTGCTTTTCTCTTGACTTTATTTTCATATGTGACCTTGAATTAATCCAAAAATAATCAGATTACATTACTTTCATCATATTGTGATAATTGGATTACATTACTGATTGCATTTCTTATAAAATAACTTGTAACTGTAATGGAATACATTTTTTAAGTAACCCTCCAAACCTTCCCTGGTGGTGAGTGACATAATTTCCCTGTGATGTGTGAAGGTAACTAGAAACACTAATGGTTGCTTTAAGGTCTAGTTTTCTTTTTACTCAGCAGTTGGTTTTGTGGGACACGTTCATCATGCAATAATGTAGATCGACAAGGAATTGGGACACAATTTTGGACATAATTAGTACAAATGGGTAAAGCAGCTAGTGACCAAGCTAGTAATATTCCAAATACTTTATTCCTGACTATATTTCAATGATTCTGCTATAGAATGCCATGTTGGCACAATGGGTAGCACTACTGTCTGTCCTGTGTTTCACTTGTTCTCTCCAGGTCCATGTGGGTTTCCTCAGAGTTCTCTGGTTTCCTGCAACCACTGAAAAACATCCATAGAGGTGGACTGGCTACTATTTTGACCCTACATGTGAATTAATGTGCAAATTTACTGTATGTGTGCACAGTGCCCTGGGACCAGGACAAAATGGTTACTGAACCTGCAGCACATCTGTTTGCCCACACAGTGGTAATACAGAGTAGAAGAATGATTAGAAGAATTATTTTGCAGAAGAATTATCTGTGAAAGTGCCCATTTCACAGAATGGGAACAGAATTTCCAAATGAGGTGAGTATAAAATCCCATATCCTAGAAGATTGAAGAAAATGAAGATCTGAGAAAATGTTGGGATTCCTTCAGTAGACTATAGAGTAGGCGGGGTTGCTTTATGAAATGTAATGGCTGTGATATAACCCTGGTAAAATCCATAATGAGGACTACTAAGACGTATGAGACATCCCTGCAATATTGTAAAAGGCAGTCGCAGAGGGGATGTACATAAAAGTCTGACATGCTATCTGAATGTAATGCAGCTGTACTATACAGCTGTTAAAAAAAGAAAACTGCACAAAAAATAATTTACTGTAATAGCTGGGAGAACTCTGGTTTTTATTATTATTATTATTATTATTATTATTATTATTATTATTATTATTATTATCATCATCATTTTGTGTGATTCTGCAATGTTTTGTGTTTGACCCATCGATGGTCTGTGCTATTTCTAGCTTCACTCACATGCTGAAAACAGAGATCCCTGTTCGGCTTGCATGGAAGCTGGCCAAGATGGTTATGTATGATTTTGCTCACTTGGCTTTGGAAATAACAACCAAATGTGGAATTAGTGATTTGTACACAAGCCATGCTGTGCCACACCGTCTGGTGGAAAAGCGAATATACATAGTTAAACATGGTGCAGATCCTTTGACGTCTGTAGTGCAAGGACAAAAGGTTCGGATTTGATTTTTGCTGCAGCAGAAAGCCAGAGGGGTTCTCAGTTATTTCCATCTTGAAACCAGTGACTTGAACATGACATGAACTCACATGCTTGATGTCCCCCGTGTCCTTATTTCTATAGGCGCCACTACGGTCAGAAATATTGATCACATTCCTGTGGAATTCCTGTCAATATACAGAGCTTGTTAGGATTTTGAATCCTTGTGTGTCCCACACTTTTCTTACTCCATGAATAAAAAAAGATGGAATATGTCTCTCACTCCTCACAGGAGGCCATGTCACACATATTAAAATAAAAGTGCTGAGGGGAAAACCGTGACAGACATTACATTTGCATAAATCTGTTAATTAGTGAAGTTTTTAATAAAATGTTGCAACAGTCAGATTTTATGGTTGGTCATTTATGTGGTGAAATTAATATCCAGCGACTCTGTAGTTAAACTTAGAAGACACAACAACCAAAAGGGACATCTTTAAAGCTGCCCCTAATTTCGCTTATTATGTGTGGATTTTTATTACCTGATCTGTGTCAGACTTCTTTTGTGCCTAAAGTTCGATTGTGATGACATTTGAAATATCTGAGCTTATAATATCTGGCAAAAAGCACACCCCAAATTAAGCTAATTCATAATTGATCTATTTGTTTTGGCTTGGGATCATATTAGAGATGCACCGATACTAAATTTCTCAGCCGATACCAATAACCGATTATTCAGAGTGATATCGGCCGATACCGATAATCGATCATTCTGCCTTTTATGCCTTCTTTTAAATTAATAATAATTAATTCCACAATTCTGAAGGAAATGCAAATAAAAACTTTATTCTCTCCATTTCAACAAGATGTTTCACAGTAACTGGTCTCATAAACAGAAGACACATTACTCAAATTAACATTAACACATGAACTAAATTCTGAAGATTAAAGTAAGATTTCTTAACCTATTGAATGTTATTAATTCACATTAACATTGACTGAAATCTAAAAAACCTCCTGTTAGTCTCAAATTCACTCACCACGTACAAAAGCATTTCTACTTCATCACTGACATCAAACTGGTGAAATATTATATAAACTTTTATATTTTAACATTAACTGGATATGAAATACACTACTCTACAAATATATTTTTCTGTGCAATATATACTTTTTTGTTTACCTCATCTTCATTTAAATCTTTCAAGGGTGTACTGCGCTTTAATTCAGTGCGAGCAGCTCGGTAAAAAAAAACAATTAGACTCGACGCCGAAACTCCCGCTTCACTGCTGCTCACTTCCTGTGTAAAATGTGAGCAGTGCAGAGCTTACAGAGATTACAAACTGCAGTTTTGTCGTCATTCCACACAAGAGACATCATCTTTACACACGGCACAAAAACAACGTGTTTTCCTACCCTCTTTGGATTGACAGGATATAATCGGCCCTGATCATCAGATATTTTTAAACTAAAAAACTGTGTGAAAAACTGCCTTTATCGGCCGATACATCGGTGCATCTCTAGATCATATCCATTCTATATACAATATATATTTGTTTGGAGTATTGCATGGTATGAAATCCAGAAGATTCCAAACAGGGTAATGAAAAGTTGCTGTAAATCTTATGACTTTAACCTACTACACCAGTGTCTTCCTGCAAACTCCACTTACTGCACTGCTGAGCCAAACTTGTCAACAAAATGTACAAAACCATATCCTGCTCTCTGTATTAATGAGAACATAACAGCTGCCTTGTAACAAAATCAAGATACAGTTTCAGACCATTGGCCCTTTTAATTGCTTTCACTCAAATATTCAAATATTTTGGCACTGCATTCCCCTATGCAGGAAGTGTGCACTTGAACAAGGTGGGGCATGACTAAAAATCTAGACCAGACTGTTTTATGCCTACCACAGCTCCACTGGTACAATAAAGGCTCATGGAACATTTAAGCCCCAGATCACGTCTGCCACAAGCTGTTTTTCCTTGTAGGGCTAGGCAAACATTACTAAGCGCAGCATCAAAACACCAACCAGCAGATTTGGCACAGTTTCTACCCCCAGGCAATCTGCCTTCAGAAAAATCTAACATTTTGACTTACTTCCAACACAGGCTCATGGCAACCCTTTCACATTTCCATTTCTGTTTCTATACCTAAATATTCATGAATTTTTAAATCTTCCCTGACATCTTTATACCGGTTATAAAGGGATTGTATGTACACTTGCTGGCAATTGCTCAAATTTCGACAGCCGTGGTCATATGGTCGTGCTGTCTAATATGTCTTTTTATTATTGTACCTGTTTATCTACATATGTCTGTTCTATTTTTACATTAGGAGGTGATATTGATGGATATGGTTGACAGTTTGAAATTCAATATGCAAATTAAAAGGAAAAACTGGTGGATCCACTTGTGTGAAGAGTCACAACAAATCAATATAGTGTTCTTCTAACTAATCCTATGATGAAACATCTCTTCCAGGATGACTCCATCCCTGAACTGTAGGGCACTAGGGCTCACTGAATCCATCCATCCATCCATACACATTTCTGTACCACTTATCCTACACAGGGCCTGGAGCCCAGTATCCCAGGGTATTTGGGACACCCTGGATGAGGTGCCAACCCATTGCAGAGCACAATCGCATGCACACACTACTGTAAATTTAGAAATGCCAATCAGCCTGTAATGCATGTCTTTGGACTGGGGGAGGAAACCGGAGTACCCGGAGGAAACCCCCAGAGCATGGGGACAACATGTAAACTCTGCATACACAGGGTGGAGGCGGGAATTGAACCCCCAACCATTAAGCCTCCATCCTCACTGAATTAAAATATTTTTAATTTGACAAGAATGACCATGATATAAATCATTTGCTGTGGGCTTCACAATCATCATATTTCAACCCAACTGAGCACATACAGTATGGGAGATTTTGGAGCAATGTGCTTGAGCTCTCTACCATGATCATCATCACAAACAAAGGGAATATCTTTTGGATGATCAGTGTCCAATTCTAGCTCTAGATACTTGCACAATCTCTAGAAAGCAACATTGAAGCTGTTCTTGTAGTTATGTTAGTTCTTCCTTTAATTTGTCACCAGTTTGTAGGTCTACAGTAAGACTTATGCTAAGTTATCCAGTTCATTAGAAGGTCTTCATCACGTCCTCATCACCTCATAAACTTGGAATGTGTATCAGTCTGCCAAACAGTCACAGCTGGTGCCTCATAATGAATTAGTATTTGAAATGCAATGCTGCATGAAATTTAGTTATTCATAGTCCTGGCTGCATATCTGACTGTTTTCATCATCCAGTCAGATATACATATATACAAGGTATATCTAGTGTACCAGACTGTACAAGGTAAGTCTGATCCTGTTTGAAAATATGAAAGGCAAACGACAGCATTGTGTACACTCTGGGTGAGTGTCTAAGAACCAGACAATTTATGGTGCCTTGTGTAGACACTGCAAAACACTGGTTCTGTATTTTCTTTAAAAAAAAAAAAAAAAAAGTTTCATGCCTCTGGGAAATGTGCTGTGAGTTACTGACTAAAATCTTAAGTAGCGCCGGTTGGCAATTATCTATCGTCTGGTGGCTTACTGATGTCTGCTGAAACTCCTTAGGAAACTTCCAGCACCTTCTGAAGGCTACACTTTTTTTTTTTTATTCGCTCTCTCATTCACACCCACACACTGGATATCAAAGACTTGAATTACAATATCCATTATCTTTCATACTCACCTTTGGTGAGTCATATTTGATCGTGTGTGTTTAATAAATGCTAGTGTCATTTTGTTAGCACAGGCTATTTTTGTATGTTGTTTTTTTTTTTTTTTGTCTCTCTGTTAATGTTAGCCAGCTATGAACATGAAATGGGAACTAAAATATCTAGGGTTCAAAAGTGGAAGTAAAAAGAAACCAGGTGACTGTACTGATTATCCCTCTGACAATATTTTTCCAAACCGTTTCTATGACTAGATGAGTCTTACATACGATTTGCTTACGTTATCAGTCAGCACACAGTGTCTGAGTTCAAACATGTCATGCTGTGGCTAAACCCAGCACTCCTGCCAAAGATATTGACACTGTAGTATATCAATAAATAGGTAAACCTATCTGTGCTTGATTGTACCCAGGCCAGCCCTGTGTCCAGAGAACAGCTCTATTTATGGAAGTCAAAGCCAGCTTGCAGATCACTGTCTCACAGTTTGTGTGCTTTGGAACGCACCCCATTCAGAGTCTATTGGGTAAAGGGAGTGTTTGGGAAAGCATATTTAAATGCAAATCAAGAGGCACCTTCTTCCATTAAATGACATTCAATACACACTATGGCTACCTCCTAGGCGACACCAAGAAGAGTGTCACTTTTGGACATTTGCAAAGCAGCAACATATAACTCCACATCCACCTTCTGACTGAACGTTACCTCATAGCAACATATAACAGCTATAGTGAGTTTGGGCCATTTTTATTCCCAATAAAGTGCAGTATCAGTACTCATTCTCAATACAGAACAATATCAGCACTTTAGTGATTCTCATCCTCAATAAGGTAGCGTATCAATACTTTAGTGATTCTCATCCTCATTAAAGTACAGTATAAGCAGTATTGCTGCCTATTATTACCTGGCAGTTGCAATATCAGGATGTGTTCTGAACCCTCATGATGACTTGATACATGACCTCCACTTGTTCAAAAGGTTGGAACATAAGGAAGAATAATGGAAAATTATGTAGTAACCCATGTTTTACAACTCAGTGGTGGACTGCCAGGCCACTTAAGTCACTCAGGTTGATGAGAAAGGTGAGAGAAAAAACATGCCGTTGCAGGGTCATGAGGGTGACAGCTTTGCTATTTGTAAGGAAACTAGCACATGCGTAAGTTCCTCTAGTTCCACAGGAAACCACCGTAGAGGTCCTCCACTTAAGTTATAGAATGCGTAACTTTCCAGTGTCATGATACATGTGCTGAACAGATACCTTAAATTTTACTCATTATGCTACAGCCTCACTCTAATTGACTTTTTGTTCTAATGAATCCTTTCATGCATAGTGGTCACTACAGTGGACAGTTATTCGAAAGCCATGTTCTGGCTATTGCAAGAATTTCAATAGAATAACTGCATAACAGCCACTAGAGTGGATAATAATTCTTTGTTTGAACACATGCAGTCCAGTGGCGTGGGCACTTCAATAAGTTTTAGAAAAATATATGTAAGCGTAAAATGAATGTAAAATAATTCTTTATACCTAAATGTGTCATGTATCAGAGAAGGAACTCTGGACTTCAGTTCCCAGCAGCCACTGCACCCTACTACATCAATGTCACATGACCACCTGCACCTGAATCACATTTCTGTTAACGAGCACTCATATCAGACTACTGTTTGCACTGTTTGCACTGCTTCCTTGTCTTATGTTTGTCTTACTTTACATTTGTCCCTGTTACCATGTGTTGTTTCTTAGTTTATGTTTAGCCTTTGCCACAGTGTTTTGCCTTGTAGTCTTAGTGTCTTTTGTAGTTTGTTGGGTTATTTATTAAATGTTTGAAATTCTGCGTTTGTATCCATTTCCACCTTTGAATCGTGACAAAGGGAGAGTGAAAACACAGAGAAAAAAAATCCTTTATCAGGATTTCATAATTCATGCATGAAATGGTTAATCTGCAAATAATACTCCATAATTAAAAATCATTTTAAAATTGTCACAGCTAAATCAGGCTGCATGTTTCTTTCCTGTCACATTTCATATAGCTCTAGTTTTTGAGCATGCATTTCTGTCTGTATAGTATATCCTAAATATATGTTGTTTCATTACTCTGATATTTTAAACCACAACATGATTGCCAGTTGAAAGGGTGCTAGAATCAGTACATTTAAAATGCTTTAAAAGCCAATATTTAGGGCATGGGTCAGAATTGTCATGTCCATTTATGAATCAGCAGAAGATTTACCAGTCTGTCAGTTTCAAAATAAAGATTTAGCCTAATACGATTTCCCGATACAGAAAGTAGGCCACTGCATGGATTTCAGACTCTCCAATACTGGGCTTGTGTTCTATATTATTGCAATCTTCATCACTTGAGACTGATTTAGGACTAGCTGTCCAAATATTGTCCAGTTGATAATCAATGAAAATATATTGCTCATCTTAATTATTAATTATATAATAAATCTTGCCCATGGCTCGTGACTAGCTTCCAGCTTAAAATAAAATGCAGTAGCTTTGATCATGTTAATACAAGCTTCTTGGTCATTATGTAAAGCCAGAGCAATTTTATTACTGGAGCATGAAATACTTCGACATCTAAGCAGACTGAAAAAAAGAAGAAGCACAGGAATTATGGGGCCTGTAGGACATTTAAGAAAGTCAATGCTAGACAATAAACATCATGGTCCATTAGGGCAAGTGCATTGCATCTTCATAGCATGTGCAGTGACCATTTTGTGTCTGAGAGGCCCTCTGAGTCATTGCTTAGCTGTGATGAGGCTGACAAAAGATGCAGAGTGCCAGTTTTATGGCATTTTATGCCTCAAGCATGAAGGGAATGCTCTTTTTGTCATTCTACAGCAACTAATGGCCAGCTGAATTCTCAAAGGTTTCCTTCTTTGACCCTCTATTAAGATGATATTTCTGCTGCTACCTCTGTAATTTCATTCACGAGTACTTCACGTACGTAACAATTTGCACATTTTGAGGTTTTTTTAGGCCAGACATTGGTGGCACCAGACGTGACTGCTGCA